>NC_090646.1:250264905-250564905 GCF_040937935.1 Hyperolius riggenbachi | reverse complement strand
AATGGGAAAATAGGAAAACATATGGGAAAAAAACATTATTTTTCAGTTTTCGGCCATTATAGTTTTTAAATAATGCATGCTACTGTAATTAAAACCCATGAAATGTATTTGCCATTTTGTCCCGGTTATAAAACCATTTAAATTATGTCCCTATCACAATGTTTGGCGCCAAAATTTTATTTGGAAATAAAGGTGCATTTTTTTTAGTTTTGCGTCCATCCCTAATTACAAGCCCATAGTTTATAAAGTAACAGTGTTGTACCCTCCAGATATAAATATTTAAAAAGTTCAGTCCCTAAGGTAACTATTTATGTATTTTTTTTAATTGTAAATTTTTTATTTTTTTTTTTAATTACAAAAAAAAAAAATGGGGAGTGTGGGAGGTAATGAGTTAATTTTTTGTGTATAAGTAATGTATGTGTGTGTGAAAAATAGTTTAGGGTGTAGTTTACTATTTGGCCACAAGATGGCAACAGTTTAATGCGACCTCCAAGCGTCCTTCCGGAAGCTTGGAGGAAGTACAAAGAGGCTGGGATTTTTTTTTTCTTTTTCACAGTGATCGCGCTGCTTAGCGAAAGCAGCAGATCATTGCGGGGGCAGAGATCAACGAACGGGAATGTATTTTACCGTTCATTGATCTCCGGGCGAGCGGGCAGCGGCGTGCACGATCGCGGGAGTGCGAGCGGGAGAGCGGACAGCGGCGGTAGCGGCGGGGGTACGTATATCTACGCTCCGGGCGGGGAAGTGAAGTCCAAAGGAGCATAGATATACTGTACGTGGGCGGGGAACTAGTTAAAGTACTTCTTCAGACCAGACAGTATAGCCTTTGCTCCGAAGTGTATCAATGAGTTGGATACTTATAACCATGGCTGGATCTCAGTCAAGGCCACATAAGCCATGGCCTAGGACACCAAACATTAAGCAGTGGACTGGTTTCGGCAGTTTAACTGCCTAAATATTAACCCGACTGCACTATTGTTCTGCCGGCTGTGCTGCACCACTAAATATACAGCTAGACCCAGTCTGTGGCCACCCTGTCTCTGAGCACATAGCTGTAGGCAGCTGCGGGCAGCTACGGATAGACAGGCATGGGATGCAACATGAACGTGACTTCTGTGAGTCAGCCACTGGGGATTATGGATAGTAAAAGAAACCCCAGGGCACAAGCACAGAACTTTTGCTGTGGGGACAATGGCCTAAGGCAAGTAACTAGAAATGAAAGAAACAAAATAAATAATATAATATCAAACAGTTTAAGTTAAACCAGATAATACAGCTTACATTTTTTCTCCCTCTAAACAAGATGACCAAATAAAAGAAATTGGTAAAATAAAGGCGCCAAAATAGGATAAGATATTTATTGGTCTCCAAATATAGTGCAACGCGTTTCACGGGCACACATCCCGCTTCATCAGGCAATTTGAGATAGGAGAACACAATGCTGAGTCATTAAAGAGCTAGAGCACCTCTGAGACCAATAAATATCTTGTTTGTATTAATTACGGCTTGAATTTAGCCTGGTCATTTTTGTGAGGGTAGAGGATCCACCCACCCCCTCCTTTTAACCGCATTTTTAACTTATCTTATCCTATTTTGTCCACCCTAGGTGGAGGGGTGTATCCCCACTTTTCTTTCTATAGAGAGCGACTTTTTACACCTGAGTGGGGTCAGGTCATAATTCTCCCCACTTGCCATTTCAGTGGTCGCCTGCGTGGTGACCCACACTTGTGAGTATATATTCTCAATTACATTTTTCCCATATTGGTCAAACATACTACACCAGATTTGGCTCTCGGTCTTTGTTTCCTGTCTTTCAAGCAAGATGACCAAATGCTCCTCTTGCCTGGCAAAGTTGCCAGCTAATCTACTGCACAAGAGAATGCATTGCTTTGTCATTTGCAGCCTCATACAGATTAGTATCAGCATAAAGCTAATTGCTTGTTTTACAAACCATTCCTTTGTAATCTTGGATTAGTTAAAGTTCAAATAGTCTGAGTGGTATATTATTAAAATGTAATCCATTTGAAAATTAAATATCATTTGTACTCTCATTAACAATTTAATGAAGGTATTAAACTTGCAAGCACCATAGACAAAGCATTTTATACCCCTTATCATGTATTCTGAAATTTGTAACTTGGAAGAGGATCTTGTAGTGTAATTTAATGGAATGAATGAAACAGGAACTCAGAAATTATTGCGTAAAAAAAAAGTATAATTCTGCTGAATTCTGCTCTTCCTCATAGGCAGTTTTGTGCCTGGAACTCACATCCTTATTATATAAGCAACAGCCTAGGAATCAAGCTTAGTTTTACAAGAACAAATCAGACACCACTGTTATGCAGTCTGTTTGTATCATTTCCTTTCTTTTAATTTGAAAAGACACTGCCTTATAAGGTATGTCTATACTGAAACAGATGGTGCTCATGGGTCCAATACAGATGGATAGCCCAAATTCCCAATATAAGTGTGACAGAAAAAAATAGAAAAAGCAAAATCAACAAAAATATAAATGTTACTGGTTTGTACAAAAAAATATCTCAACATAAAATAATTGTGTTTTGGAAAAAGAAAACCTAAGAAAAGAGATTTTAGAAAGTAGCACAGTGACAATTTGATATTCTTAATTGAATGTGTCTTTTATCCAGATTAATTTTGCAATGCAGTTATATCAGCTCTTAAATATGGTTTACTACGTGCACTAAAACTTAATATTTATTAAAATGTTGGTGTAATTACATTTAAGTATGTTTAAATGCCTTAAAATGGAGTCCTGATCAGTAATGCAATATAATTGCATTATTAAATTTACCTCCTTTTTAATAAACTGGCATGTCAGCTCCAAGATGTACAGTAAAAGCTGTTACTCTCCATTGATATGGATAGTAAACCAGCTACATAGTATGCCTACACCAGTTTGAAATATACTTCTAAAATATTTCTCTGCTTATTATTATATGCTTCATCCACTCCCATATGTAAATTGACATTCTTTACTATCTCTGTGTAGATGGTATCGGCACTTAGTGTTAGAGAAGCTAGTAATGAATCATCATAAGTGCAAGCATGGGAGTGACATGCTTGCTTAAAAAATGAAAACAGCAATGCAAGTTTATTTTGTTTTTGGCTAATGCTGAATCTTAAGTTATTCTAAGCAGACCTGATGAACCTCTATTGCGAAAAATTGTAAAATGTATAATATATGTGTAAATGTACAGTAGGTTTGTCCCATAGTAAAATGCACTATAAATTAATTTTTTCCTATGTTGCTGCAATTTACCATAAGTACGATTGATCTGACAGCTCTGAACCTTTAACTAGTTTTTGACTAGTCTATTTCTTATTTGGGGATTCATCCAAAACCTCTTGCTAAACAGTCCAGAGCTCTCAGAGGAATACTACCTACTGAAAATGACAGCAACATATTAAAAAAGTAATTAAAGAGGAACTATAGTGAAAATAACGTTATCAATAAAATTGCCTATTTTATTTAAATATTAATTTAAAAATTATTCACTTAGAGCATTTTACACTTGTGGTGTGCATTTTGCCACCCTCCTCCCCCCCCCCCCCTATTGCACCGCAGCACAAAAAATCACAAACAGGGTCATATGCTTAGCACTGAAAGGTATCATAGGTGGCAATATCTTTAGTCCTGCTAGGTGATTGCTGTGGAATGCTCATCTACTGAGAGTTCTATCCACAAGGGAAGATACTGGTCTCATTTCACTAAGCTTATCTCCTGTCTTTAATAACGTTTCTAGAGTTATCACCATGGTGATAAGGCATGTAGGATTCAGGAAACGTTTTACCTCAGGCAAACCTAAAGTGAACTCTTCTGTCTTTAAGTTAAGGTGAGATCTCTGAAGTTAACTCTTCAATCCTTAAAATAACTCTAGAATTCTAAAGTTAAAGACAGGCTGTTAACTGCATGTGAAAATAACTATAGAGAAGGTAAATTAAGGATTGAAGGGATAAGATAACTCTCTCATTGTGAAAACCTATCTCTACATTTTAATAAAGCAAGATCGCTGTGTGGTGGTAAGTTTTCTCTTGCCTTATTATCTCCAGCACTATCTTTGGAATTGATTTGAGGCCACTGCTATTTATCACAATGCAATGAGGTTCGTAGACAGCAAACTGTCAGGACCATGGTCCTGACATCACACTGTGCGAGGGGTTTCACCACAGTATCAGCCAAACTAATGTCCCTGATGATCCATTTGAGAAAAGGTAAAGATTTCTCATGGAAAAGGGGTTATCACCTACAGATAGGGATGAAGTTCAATCATGGGTAAAAGTTCCTCTTTCATACAGCATTTTACTCTTAGACAAATACAAATCTTATATGTATGTTTACATGGGTATTTTAACTTTTCTACAATTTTTTGAGACCGTGTCCCTTTTAGAACTAATAGTTCTCATTTCACAAATCAGCCATTTTGTTTGAATTACATATCTTGTGTTTCATTGCAAGCTTTAGGCAGATCATTTTTTAAGAATAATGGAATGTGGGGAGATATGATAAGGAAACCGTTCTGAAGGCATTGTCTCCCATGTAACTCCAGCATTGTGCGCTATTTAAAAACACTGATGCTCTATACAGATTCTCTGGGATGATAGACACATACATTTGGAACCCTACAGTGATTCTGAGACTTACCACTTAGCAGGCTACTAGAGCACAATCCTGGCATAAATTCACAAACTCCCTGTATAATCACACTAACATTTTAAAAGAAATGTAAAGATTTGTGAAAAGAAATTGCTTCTGGGGCAGGTGAGCTCATTAAACAGCAGACTTTTCTAATGCTAACTGGGTATTTATGCAGAGGAATAAGTGTTTGCACAACTGGGTGTGTTCTCTGTGTATTTTTCTTTATGATATTGCAATATTTTGTAGATATAAAACAGAGCTACTTGTAGAGCCCTACATAACTTTTTTTATTTAATTTCAGGGGAACTGTATTTTACTTGGATGATTGTATTGTTTATATCCATTAAAAAAAAGGGTATATTGCACTCACATTCTGTAAATGTGAATTCATAAGATATAAAATGCAAGGGGATGATAGCTTGGACTTATGATAACTTAAAGCTAACCCAAGCTGGTTAAAAAGAGCACAGAGCACTTAAAGGCATGGGTGGTGTTGGGGAATGGCAGGGAATGGGAAGGGCAGAAACAGTGAGATGGCTCTGAAAGGCAGGGAAGGGTTGTTATGCAGAAGTTCCTCTCCTGCAAGGGACACCCCTTCCCCCTTAGTCTACCAACAAGCTGTTAGATTCTGGGTGGGGGACAGTGGGCCTTGGGGGACACAAAGAGTGGTGCTGAGGGAACACGGAGGCATGGCATTAGGTAGTGAACATGACTCTGTGTCTCATTTAGCTAAAAAATATCCACCTTGAGTACACTTTAACCTCTTGACGACCAGCTAATGCCGATTGGCGTAAACTGGTTGTCTGAGGGTTTCCATGGAAACGGCCACTCGTTCGAGCGGCTTTTCCATGTCAGTTCACAGAGGGCGTCTCCGTGAACAGCCGGAGAGCCGCCGATCGCGGTTCGCCGGCAAAATGTAAACACGCGGGGAAGAAATCCCCGCTGTTTACATCATAGGGCGCTGCTGCGCAGCAGCGCCGTGACGTAGATCGGCGATCCCCGACCTCTGATTGGCCGATAATCGCCGGCATCTGATAGTCAGAAGCCTATCCTATCAGGCGCAGGACGGATATCCGTCCTGCGCCGCTCAGAGGGGAAGGGAGAGGGAGGAAACGGGCGAGAGGGAGGAGAACGCTGCGGAGGGGGGTTTTGAAGAGACCCCCCCCGCTAAGCAAATGCAGCCTGCGGCAATCAGACCCCCCAGCAGGACATCCCCCTAGTGGGGGAAAAAGGAGGGTAGTCTGATCGCCCTGCTGCACTCCTGATCGGTGCTGCAGGCTGTAGAGCCCACGCAGCACCGATCACTGAAAAATCCCCTGGTCGTCAAGTGGTTAAATAGACTCATTTAATCATTCAGTTATCAAATTACCCTTGTGTTAAGAATTTGGGCCCAGTTACCTTATCCACATTCCTTTACAAAGTAGGCTGAATTTTTCTTGAGGTTATTTTACCTGATCACTTTTCAAAAGCTGCATAGCCACTGCATGCCTACCGATACTCTTCCACCTGCATGCCATGCCCGCAATTCATGTACAGTAATTATCAAGAGGCCAGCGGATACATTTGCATTCCATGTGCATGGCATCATAGATATTGTAAGGCATTCAAGTGCTTCCTGGTGGAGGACTAATGTGGAATCACTATATATATATATATCAATTTCCCACTGTGCAGGATCTAACAACAGTACCCTGAAATGTATATGAAACATTTTGTATGATTCCCCAAGCAACAAAGGCCATGTTAAATCACTAAACTGGTTCTGGTGAATATTTGTTTTCTGTTTCAATGAGGGGCTTGCTCAACTAATACGTGCAAAATGTGTAAGGTCCAAATTGTGCAATGTCTATACACATAATGAGGAAATTGTCACAAATTTAACAAGTGGGTGCAGTAAAAATGTTTCCTTTGTTGGCTATTCAGCTATACCAGCATAAGTTGAATCATAAAAATCAGTTTGTTCCTTGGCTGTCTTGCTGTCAATTTATCATACGTGACAGAGCCTCTTGTAAAGCTATGTACACACTGTGGCATTGCATATCTTGCAAAAGCAGGATCTCGAATGCAACAGAGGGGAACAGTTGCATTGTGAGATATACATGCAAGAAGGTGCAATAGTATTTAAACATTCAGTGCAATACATACAGTGAAGCAAACAGTACACACAAAGTATGCTTCACTTCACTGCACCAGCTAATGCATGGGTTTATGTGGTACACTGCGTTATGCAGACGGATTCCACCACACCGCATACAAGTGCATTGCATTAGCAACGCAAGTATATTGTCTGAAGTAATGCATCACACTCCTCCATGAACATATTATCTGTGAACCAATACATGGGGTAGAACAATGTGCTGGTAAAATCCTCGTATAGTCAGAGATTTAACCCATTTTTAATCAAAATTTGTATTTTTCCCTTTTAAATGTTCCCTTGACTGTTCTAGCCTACACAATACAATAATAGCTGTTGGGAACACCTGTTTTGTTGGCAACACCTTTCTTCAACTATGTGTATGCATGTTCTTCTGTGATCTTTAAATCTAGCACTAGCTGCTAGAATAATTGGTCATATGGACAGCTTATTATTTAAACACAGTTCTTTAGAATAAGCTGTGCTTTAATCAGCCTACTCAGTCATTCAGAAACACCTGTCTGTTATTAGAAATTTTCCTTAGTGTAATTAGACTAGTTGTAAAGGGATTTGCTAGAATACAGTTTTTGCATGTGAACGCTCTGTATGATAGTATGGTAGGAGGAGGGGTCCCTAGCTACATGTCTTGTACTTCTTAAAAATGTGAATGTGAAATGGAAAGCCATATGTTGGTGTAATCTGGCATTGTGACATGACCATAACAGTATTACTGTATGAATTTAAACTATTTAACCTGCCTAACCATGCTGTGTTATGAAACTTTACAAAAATAAAGAATTTGTTTCCAGTTATCATACTGGCAGCTCCCAAATTCAATTTCGGGAATTAATTAAATACTACATTTTCAAATTCAAAGGTTAATTTGCAGAGGGAAATTTCAGTTAATGGATATAAAATTATGAAAAATGATACATTTTAATGGCTTATAAGGGCTCAAAGTTTCATAATGTGTGGATCTAGTCTCTTTCAACTGGCATAGGTCTCAGTTTCTTTATTTCCTTACCTCTCCCTCTTTTTTTTCCTACACTGTCAATTTCAGAAGTGGTGAACAGTATGACTTGCTGCTGTAGGAGATCCTTTGTACCCTTTTTTCATTTTTTGGAGGTTCCCCTGCTGTTCCCCTGTTTAAATATCACACTGCAATTTGTTTTTTTTGTGCGCTAGACAGCACTGCCCCTTTCAGTGTAATTTTCACTACACTAAAAGCAACCTGGAGTCTATGCATATAATTAATAACCCTTAACTACCCTCATCCTGACTAGCGCATTAAAATGTTTTGGCTAGCACCAACAACCAACTATTAGGCCCAGTGCACACCAAAAACCTCTGGCAGATCTACAAAACGCTAGAGGTTTTTTAAGCAGATTTTCAGAGCGATTCTAGGTATGTTTAGAGAGGTTTTCTGAACATGCCTAGTGTTTTTTTGGAGCATTTTTGTGTAGCAGATTTCATATATTGTTACAGTAAAGCTGTTACTGAACAGCTACTGTAACAAAAACGCCTGAAATGTTTTTCAGAGTGGCTTGAGCTTTTCCTATACTTTACATTGAGGCAGAAACGCATCTGCAAACCGCAAAAATGCTGAAGGAGCCACATTTGCTAAAAACCACAAACCGCTGGTGTGCACCATGCCATTGAGATAAATTTGCCAAGCGTTTTCACAGGCGGCAGCGGTTTTGAAAACGCTACCAAAAACGCTTGGTGTGCACCAGGCCTGGCTGTGATTAGACCTTTCTGAGAGTATTCTTACCAAATATCTCTGTATGGCAATATTAACTTGTAAAACAAATGGTACAAACATCTGGTGTTTGGTGAAAAAAATACAAACCACTTATACCCTAAAATTTGAAAAGTATAAATAAATTTGAAAGTAAAGCATGATGGGAACAATGGAGTGGCAAATACTAAAACCTTTTGAGGTTGTTTTTAACATAACATTTTAGGGTAGAGCTATATATACCTCTAAGGTTTTTTATTGTAATGCTAAATTAAATGTTAAATTAAAACTGTGTTTTCATGCAGTTATTTTACATATACATATTTTTTTACTGAACATAAAAAATCTTTATACAACTTGCACCACAAACACTCTCTGTTTATTTGGTTTATTTATTGAGTGTTTGAGTCAAAGCTCACTATGTTACCTTAGTGTTTGTAGCATTTAAATCCTTTTTATATGCACTGTACATTGTCATTCTCACATAATATGCTGCCCCATCCTTGACCAAATAAGCTTAATAAACTGTGTGGTCTATTTTTTATACCTATCTTTCTGAAGTTTTCCAGGTAAACATATTTTTATAGATCTTAATGCATTTTTATTTGCCCTACTGTGGAATGTGTAACATTATCCTGGTCCCAGGCATTTATTTTGCTCTTTATATATAACTATCTTTTTCTGGGGCACTAGAAAGAAATCTGGAAATTCCAGTGGCATTTTTTTCCCACTTACATATGTTAATATCCAGCAGAAGTTGGTCAGAGATGATAAAATGTCTTGACATGCTCAAGAACATATCTGTGGGATGTTATTTTAACTTGATTGCTCTCTAGCCAGTCTTATTGAATGTACTCTGTTCGTTTATTTCTATACGTGTGATAAATTTCTCAGCAACAGCCTGTCACAGCTGATATAGAGGAGACTTTAGGCCTAATGCAGTGTCACTTGGATTTTCTGTAGCAGTCAGGTTTCCTTTTATGTCCACAGTACTGATGAAACAAGTTTTCAGCCTCAATTCGATCAGAATATTCCACAAGCACCTTTGCTTTAAATAGAACTGCTGATGGGAGATAGGAAGAAAAACGAAACCTACAGAGAGCTCCATATTGCACTGACACAAAGTTATTTTTAACAGAAAGCAAGCTTTCAACTAAAGAGAACTAGTCACAAGTAGAAATTTGTAAAAATGTAAATCACCAATCTGGAATTGAGCAGTGAATCCTAAATCTCCTTAAATAGATGTCTGCCCTGTCCTGGATTTAATTTGTTTTCTATGTACTTATTCCTGACCAGTTATCATTTTACGTGACAGTTAATGCTACACCCCCCTAAAGACCCGGCCATTTTTCTACAAATGGACCACTGCAGCTTTAAGGTCTTGCTGCAGGGCCGCACAACTCTGCACACAAGTGATTCCCCCCTTTTTTTCTCCCCACCAACACAGCTTTCTGGTGGGGTCTAATCACCCCCAGCAGTGTTTATTTATTTGTTATAAATATTTACTTTATTTTTTTCTTAATACATTTCCTTAATTTTTAATTATATCTCCAGCCCTCCCTCCCCCAGCCAGCCAATCAGCACAATTGGCTGTGATAGGCTTCAGCCTATTACAGCGGATCGCTTTTGTGCCATCAGAGGGAACAGCCGAGTGACACTGCTGTCCTCTGTAATAAAAATAAAAACCAGTGCCTCAAATTGCCATTAAAGGACTTACGAGGCGAAGACGGTAAAAAAAGTTAAATACCTATTTTGTTTTATGATCCTTAGGGGACGCCATCTGCATGGGGGGGGGGGGGGGGCAAGTTTTTAAGTTTTGTACCTTCTTCGCCTCGTGAGTCCTTTAACCTCCCCGGTGTTCTATTGAGATCGCCAGGGAGGCTGCGGGAGGGTTTTTTTTAATTAAAAAAAATCTATTTCATGCAGCCAGCATGAAAACCCACTAGAGGGCGCTCCGGAGGCGTTCTTCTGATCGCCTCCGGCAAGCATAAGTAACAAGGAAGGCTGCAATGAGCAGCCTTCCTTGTTTGGCTTTCCTCGTCGCCATGGCGACGAGCGGAGTGACGTCATGGACGTCAGCCGACGTCCTGACGTCAGCAGCCTCCGATCCAGCCCTTAGCGCTGGCCGGAACTGATTGGTCCGGCTGCGCAGGGCTCGGGCGGCTGGGGGGACCCTCTTTCGCAGCTGCTCGTGGTGGTTCGCCGCAGAGGGGCGCCGATCAGGCAGCACACGCGGCTGGCAAAGTGCCGGCTGCGTGTGCTGCTTTTTATTTGAGGAAAATCGGCCCAGCAGGGCCTGAGCGGCAGCCTCCGCCGGTGATGGACGAGCTGAGCTCGTCCATACCGCTCAGGAGGTTAAGCAACAGGGTTATAAACAAATGCACATTAAGCCACAGTGTCATGTCAAGCCTCTTGGTTAAATGTGGTCCCTAATTTAGTATCCTAACAGTAGGGTGTACATTACAATAAATAAACATGCCAGATACTCACATGGGGGCTGCCTAAAACTCTACAAAGTACTGCTGGAGACCAGCGCTGTAGCTGCCTGTTGTGGACTTGAAACAGCAAAAGACACAAACATTGCTAGACCTTTCTGCAGCCTTTGATACAGTTGACCATGACATCTTGATAAACAGGCTACAGGAATACTGCGGCATTGTTCTTCAGTGGTTCCATTCCTTCTTGAGTGGCAGAACCCAAAAAGTGTCTATGGGGCCCTTCCTGTCCACCCCTGTACCACTTAAGTATGGGGTGCCCCAGGGCTCAATCCTCTCTCCCCTACTTTTCACGATTTACATGCTACTAACTAATCCAAAAACATGGCCTGACATACCACTGCTTTGCAGACGACACCCAACTATATCTTTATTTCAAGCCTGGTGTGACAGACCCAACTCTAACTATAAACGCCTGCTTACGTGAACTACAGCAATGGATGAATGACAAATGGCTGAAACTGAATGCAGACAAAACTGAAGTCCTTCTGATCGGAGGGCAGCGCATGACAACAAAACAACTTAACTTGCAGTCTTCACCACTGGGAATAGGAGGCACGGATCTACGCAGCTCTGATCATATGCGTAGCCTGGGAATAGGAGGCACGGATCTACGCAGTTCTGATCATGTGCGTAGCCTGGGAGTTCTAATTGATGGGGATTTAAACTTCAGAACTCAAATTTCTGCTGTGGTGAAATCATCCTATTTTCACCTGAAGAACATTGCAAAAATCAAGCACCTCGTCCCCCCAGAAGATCTGCCAACCTTAGTCCATAACTTCATTACATCCCGACTGGACTACTGTAATGCTCTTTACACTGGCCTTCCAAAAAAGGTCTTGTACCGCCTCCAGCTGATACAGAATACTGCTGCCAGACTGCTAACCAACCAACCCCGTCACTGCCACATAACGTCAGTCCTGCACTCCCTTCACTGGCTACCTGTAGAATGGAGGGTCCTATTCAAGACTGGCCTACTAACATTTAAATCCCTGAATAATCTGGGCCCTGGATACATGAAAGATATGTTGCAGCTGCGTAGCAATCCCCGCATTCTCAGATCCATAGGTTCTAATAATCTAGTCATACCCAGAGTCCACTTGGAAACTTTTGGTCCCAGAGCCTTTTGTCATGCTGCCCCTACGTTTTGGAACTCCTTACCTCAACAAATCAGGACAGCTCCATCCCTGGACGTGTTTAAATCCAGACTGAAAACCCACCTGTTCAGTTTGGCATTTGCAGAAATATAACTTTTGTTGCGTGAATACTTCATCCTACTACCAATTACTGAATCTGAGAGAGCCTAAGCGCTTTGAGTCCTATGTGAGAAAAGCGCTATAGAAATGTTATTGTATTGTATTGTATTGTATTCTCTGGACATACTCATAAATCATTCTGAGGTTGACACCCAGAAAAGAAATTAGGGAAAATCTGAGAAGTTGAACACACTGATAAAAACTCTGGGTCTACTCCCAGATAGGGAAACATATTTTCTTTCCAGTAAGGTTACAGGTACCATTGTACCATTTTAGCCATACGTCAAGACAGAGGGCTTGATTCACAAAGCGGTGCTAACAGTTAGCACGCTGGTGAAAAGCCCTTTATCACGCCTAAACTCAGCTTAGGCGTGATAAGTTTAGGTGTGATAAGTTTAGGCGCGATAACTATGCCACCAACTGGGTTAGCACCGCAGTGCACAGCTGATCAAAAGTTTTGCGCTAGCAAAGTCTGGTGCACTTCGCATAGAGTTTAATGGCGCTGCTTTGCGTGCGGGACTTTGCGCGCGATCTAAACTTATCTAAACTTATCCTAGCCTGAACTTATCATGCCTAAACTTATCACGCCTAAACGTATCACGCCTAAACTGGCTTTTCACCAGCTTGGTGCAATGGCTATCACGCCTAAAGTCTCTAACTGGGTTAGCACCGCTTTGTGAATCGAGCCCAGAAAGTTTTTTAATCAGGATAATACCTGCTGTCACTTACAATAGATAGTGAATATTTGACAGGTTTTGGTCTAGTCCATCTCTACATGGAGGATTGTTAAATATTTCATTATTTACAAAAGCACTTACTAAACTGTTGTTGTTCAGTCCAACTGCCAAAATAGTGTGCAAACAAGTAGGAAAGTGCTCTTGTGAAAAATAAAGTTAACCCTGAGAATCCCCATGAGTAGATTAACTAATCCAAAATCTTTCAGATCTGTCTGTGCTAAATACTGCAAGTGACTGCAACATAGAGGAAACAAGTAATTTATAGTGCACTTTGAGAGAAATGTACAATCTACAATATGTATTTAAAATGTTACTATTTTTTCTAATAGTAATAATGGTCCTTTAAGACCTTAAAGCTCACATCCAATGGGATTTTAAATTAGATCTTAGATTGAATATATGGGTCCATATATAACTTTTTCACCTGAATTTTATCCTAGGAGATAATTTTTCATCTTCTATTAAATTAATTTTCTGGGACTGTGCACTTGAAAAAGTACCAAAAATAAGGTAAAAGAGTACTAGCAACATTATTTTTAATATTTTATTGCTTTCTGGGGGTTGAAAATGCATGTTATTTTCAAGTTTGAAAATACCACTTAGGGGAACACTCAGGGGAAACAGTAAATTGCATATGGGCCATTGGCCCTTATTCAATTCACTTTTTTCCTCCTGGGAGATCATTTTTTATCTTCTGTTTAAAATAACTTTTCAGCACTCTGCAATTGAAAAGTATCAAAACATAGGTGAAAAAGAACGGTCAAAACTATTCTGAGCATGTTCTTGCTTACTGGTGGATTAAAAGACATTTTTGGGCACTAAAGTGTGAAAATATCACATAGGAGAAAACTTAGGAAGAAGGGTGAATTGAATAAGGGCCCTACTTTTTTAATTGTTTGGTAGCAAATACAAGGTATCACCATAAATTAAAAAACTTTTTTGCATGAACAGTAATGGTAACATTAACAATAAGCCATGTCTAGTTTTAATATTTTCTAAATCAGACTCACAGAACAAGTGTGAAGCCATTAGAGTCATAATGCAGTCCAAATTTTTGATCTGCTTATTTATTTTTGATTAGCTGCATAACTAGTTCCAGACCTTGCTGATAGAGCTCCATGCCCCGTTTGTGTCCTGTTATTCCTGCCAGTGCATGGATTTCAATCATCTCCATGCTCCCGCCATTCACGTCAGTGTCTGCGTCACTGACTGCACCTGCTCAGTTTTCACACTGACAGCAAAGATTTTGTATCTGGGTCAGGAACCAATTTCATTGGCTCCTGGCCCCATAATTACTGTGAACCAATCACAACAATCACAAGGCATAATATGGAAAGGACAGCTCTGTCCTGGATGGCACTTGTCCCTAAAGAGAACCAGAGACAAAGCACCCTCATGTATTTTACTACATTTATCAGTGGGAACATGACAGTAAACACCTACCCTGCTTTTAGTTTCATCCTTCTCTGCTCATTCTGCCTGTTAACATCTCTGATAAGAATCCCCGGCTGAGCATTCAGTCTAGGTTTGACCTGGAATCGTTATAGCTGAGTCAGTCTTCTGTGAAGTCATTTCAAGCCCAGGCCCACCCTCTCCTGGTTCAGCTTTCCTGCTTTGCATACTCAGAGCTCCGATGACATGGGAGAGGCTGCTCTGCTGAGAAAGAGGCTCTGAAACAACAGACAAGTGTGGCTGCTGTGTGATCTGTGTGCACTGTGCAGTTTCATTACTATGAGAGACACTTCCTACAGGCAGCCACACAGCATACCAGAATAATAAAGTTGAAAGCACACAGATGAAAGGCTGCAGCAGCAGCCCTGCTTGTCTATAGTTTCATAGAGCCTAGAGTGCACATCCAGAACAGCTCATAACTCTGAAGCAAAAGGGGTATGAGCCGGTGGCCATATTGGATTTTTCCTGGAGCAATAATGGATAACAAACACTCAAAAAGGCACACCAGAGCGGCAAAATTATCAGGAAGAGTATTATTTACAAGCTATCAATTTATATGTTTATTTTGTGTGAAACGTTCCTCTCTGGTTCCCTTTAAAGGACCTCTGTTTCAAAAATCTTAACATTTAAAATATATGTAAACCTATACAATTAAGAAGTAAGTTTCTTCCAGAGGAAAATGAGCCATAAATTACTTTTCTCCTATGTTGCTGACAGAAATCTGACAGAACTTATGGGATTTGGACTAGCCCATCTCCTCATGGTTCTCAGGGATTTTTTTTATTTTCAAAGTTGCTCCGTCCAACTGCCAAAAAAGTGTACGGTGAGCAGGGGGGCTGACAAGCATCTTTGTTTAAATCTTTTTCGGGGAGTGTCTTTAAAGAATATAGGCCATGCTGAGAATCCCCTATGGAGAGATGGACAGGCCCAAAACCTGTCAGTAATGTAAGATTTCTACTACTTACTGTAAATGCCAGCAACATAGGAGAGAAGTAATTTTTGGCTCATTTTACTCAAGAAGAAACGTACTTCTTTTTTGTATGTGCTTTAAATGTTAAGATTTTCGCGACAGTTTCTCTTTAAAGGGGTTCTGTGGATATATTTAAAAAAACGAAAACTGACACTTACCTGGGGCTTCTACCGCCCCCCTGCATCTGTCCTGCCCTGCGCCGTTCTGTATGATCCTCCGTTCCCCGCCGCCGGTCACGGTCCAATTATTCGTCTAACTAGACGGATGCAACAGCGCCTGCATGGCCGTGTGGCCTAGCCACGCAGGTGCAGTATGAAGTTGTCTTGTACTGCGCCTGCGCATTAAGCTCCCAGAGGTGCGGGAGTGAGGACACGCGCAGGCGCAGTTGCATTCGTCTAGTTAGACGAATAATTGGACTGTGAGCTGTGGCGGGGAACAGAGGATCATAGAGGACAGCGCAGGGAAGGACAGCTGCAGGGGGGCGGTAGAAGCCCGAGGTAAGTGTCAGTTTTTGTTTTTTAAATATATCCACAGAACCTTTTTAAGGGGCCAGAGTGGTCCAGTACGAAAGTGATTTATATTAAAGACCAAACATCAACACAACAAACAGGCAAACAGCGTTTTATGAAATAATGGCAGCAGTAACACCTCTCATATTTGTCCCACCTTTAGTTTCCTTTACCACTGATCTTCTGGCAGGCAGCAAAATACACATCTGTAATACAGTATATAAGGATGGTGCTGCCTGCTAAAACATTTCTTATTCTGTCCAGTCATATCTTTAAGAAACTTTGCTAATCAGCATTACCAGCCTGGTCAAGTAAACTCCCCTGATGTAGACAATGTTCACTAGCAACTGATTGATGAGTCATTCTTCTGCTCCTCTCCTCCTATCGCCACACTTATGCCATTAAACTGACACCACTGTGCCAGGCGGCAGAAGCTGATTGGCTAGCAGTCTAGAGCCTCCGTTTGCAACCATGACACACTTTTACTTGCTGTATATATAAATGCATGCATTCATTGTTTCTTAGGCACATTATTGGATTAAATATATTGATGATAGTTGCCTGGGCTTTAGGTTTAAATATGTTACCTGCTATTGGCTAGCTCAGTATGAAATAAAAGAAAGCTATATACACATAGTCATTGGTAATAGCATCAGAAAGGAGTTCAGTATACAGAATTTAGAAAGCTCATTTTTCAGTTTAAAATCACATCCTAATTGTAGTACATGTGTATTCTACTGTATATCATGAGCTGAACTATCTGCAATTTGGACTTATCTAGGACAGTTCACAGTGTGAGGACTACTTTGCAAAAAATGTTTGAAGCCTACTCATATTTGGGTCCACCAAAGAATCCTTCATGTGACATTAATAGCAAACCTGCCAGGAACTAAGCTCAGGCCTTATCATAAATGTTAGTAGCTGCCCGGAAGAGACTAAACTGTCATTCTTTCAAGCATAGCAAACCAGCCAGGCAGAGCACTGAAACGGCGAGGTCTGGCGGAGGGTCATTGTTGAGCACTGATTGGGGACCAGCCATGAAAATGAGAAGGAAAAAAATTTCTCAGAAAATGTAGTTATAGTATTAAGCTGCCTAAAGCATTTAACTCTTAATATACAAAACCGTAGGCAGAGGCAATATAGTTTTCCTTTCTTAAGAAACTGTCTTTCTGTTACTAGTGTTTTAATGGGTTGGACTGTTTGATTTCAGAGTATTATAATTTCCTTAGCATTTTAGTTTACAATCTCTTAATTTTGTGCATTAGCTCTTAATTGACTCCACTGCTACAATAGATTCCTTTCACTTAAAAATTGCCTGTGTTGCATCAGTGGCGTTTCATGGCTGTTTCACTGTAAATAACCAAATTTACTTACATGATCTCTTATTTTACAGTTGTTCTTTTATTAAACCATATTTTACTGTTATTGCCATGCAATTTTAGGAACTGCTCAAGAGAAAACAAATGCAAATCTTCCTTTGAAACAAGTATATACTCTATGGGATGCCACACATTTGTCCAGTCATGTGATCTTGTGGTTGGACTTTTTTTTCTCTCCTTAGCAGGTCACAGTTAAGAAGCTGTAACATCTAGGAAACAATAACAGTAAATCCTACATTTTGTTTGTGGTTGTTTAAGGCTGGGTTTACATTTGCGTTAGCAGTCAGGATTTTCCTGACCGGATCCAGAACGTATACTGTACAAACGGAACGGACATTTGGCAATCCAATGATAGTCTATGCCGTGTCCTCGCTCCCGCTGATGTCACCGGGAGTGTACTGCGCAGACACAGACCATACTGGGCCTGCGCTGTGCGCTCTTGATGACATCAGCAGGATCGAGGACACGGCAACGCAGGCGCAGTGGTTTTCTGACTTTAAAGTCAGAAATTCCAGAAGTGAACCGGAGGCGGGGCCGGAGCATTAGGGAGTGGCTGCACGGGCACAGGATGTCTGCGAGGGACCATTAGAAGCCCCAGGTAAGTTCAGCTCATTTTCCCCCGACCCCCCTACAGTATCCCTTTAAGCTGATTTCTTTTGCATTACCGATTGCATATTTGCATTCAGTATGGTATTATGAATTCACACATATGAAACATTAGTATTAAACCATAAAGTATTACTGAAATTTTACTCATATTTTGCAGTGGCTGTAGGTGCGATACACCTAAAATCCTCTTAGCGTGTGTGTCAGACTGGCCGTTCTAATTCCTGAAAAAATTGTTTGCTTAGCATGCTTGCAGTGCCCAGAAAACCATAAATTATGCAAAATATGGATTTCAGGGTTACTCTCAGTTCAGCTCTCATGCTTGTAAAAGCAGCTATGTGTGGAAGCAAAGATAGCATCAGAGTGGGGGAAATTCCTCTCTTTTAAAGCTCTGGCAAGTAGTTTATAACATGCAGAGGTGTGACTATTGGTGTTTCGTGTATGGAACTTTGCCGTCGCCCAGTCTGGATAAAGCTTGGTTTTACAGTTTTTTGTCAAGGCTGATAAATGTTTTTACCAGCGAAAAGGGGTAAACAAATGATAGTTGCACTCAGCTCAGGAAGGATCTTTAAGGCTGCAGCTAAGAGCTAATTAAGTTTGTGTTCTGTATGGGAAAGCTGGGAAGTTATCATTTCACCAGCCCTGGCTGCTTTGACACTGTAAATTAGATATGATGTATTTGCTGTGAGAAATGGCAAATGTGTCACACAATGGCACTGAGGAGGATAGAGAAAGCCTCTGGGCCATCCAGATACCTTCCTTTACTGTGGTAAGTATCTATTTTTTAATTTCTTCCCACTACAGGTTCACTTTAAAGAGACTCTGTAACAACATTTTCAGCCTTATTTCTTCTATCCTATAAGTACCTATGCCTGTTCTAATGTGCTCTGGCTTACTGCAGCCTTTCCTAGTTGCGCAGTGGCTGTGTTATCTCTGTTATATAATCTAATCTTCTTTCCTCTGTCAGGCTGAGGCACTCAGGCTGGAATGTGCTGTTCTGCTTGTGATAGGATAGAAGCTATACACACCTTCTCCAGGCCCCCTCCAAGCTCTGTATGACTCACACACTGAGCTACTCTCAGCCTATCACAAGCTTTTAGCAGCCATGTCTTTTGTTTGTAAACACTGCCTAAAGCTGGCAATTACAAGGATTGCAGCAGGGAGTGGCAGAAACAGCACAGAGGGGCCCAGGAGAACATAATGAATAGAATGGTATGCTTTTTATTGTAAGAATTTTAGAGTACAGATTCTCTGTAAGAAGTGTAGCTAAATTAAACAAAATTTATAAAAATATAGATAAGTAATAAGCAGACTTGGTAACTTAGTATAAAACACATGATGTTTGTAAAAAAAGAGCATTTAACTGTGCATAATTGCTTTTGCATTTGAATGTGTATGAGTGTGAACTGGCCTTGAACCTGTAGCTCTCATATTACAATACATTCAGAATATCTACACTAAAAGCAGACCCTCCCACTTAACACTTAGTTTAGGGAATGCATTGGTATACTTATCATACTACCTACGGAATACAAGCAGGTTCAGATCCATAATAACATTTGCTAAAATCCATGACACATATAAACATTTTTATCTCACTTTGATTGTGTTCTTCCTGTTGAGAGAAAATTAAATGTTAATGTATTCAAAGACATTTATTTAGTCTGGCATATTTTTATTCTTCAATGTTCATTATACTTTCTTTGTATGCTGATGCAGAAAAAAAACCAAACAAATAAGAAAAACTGCAAAATGAGACATTATTCGGAAGTTGTAAATAGTATTTATAAAGTTCATGAATTTCGTAAACTTCTAAGCACTCATAATTTTCCAAACATATTTTCTGCACTTTCACTTAGGTATATAAAATGTACATTATTGTAACTAAGACCAGCAGAATGTATGGAAGACCATGATGTCTACCATTTATCTCCTGCCTTATTCAGAATGTTAGAGGAAAACTGGTGATAGGTAGAGGAGAGGTTTTGTTTTGTTTTTTAGTATAAAATCACATAAAAGACACACACACACACACACACACACACACACACACACACACACACACACACACACACCTCAGAAAAGATAGATTTTTGCTCATTTTGATTTGCAAAAATGTTTTACAAAAATAATATTTTGTTTTCAAAGGTTTCTATTGAATTTGTTTTAGTTTTTAATAATATACAACAAGGCTTCCAATAGAGCCAAATAACATAACAAAAATATAACAACAGTTGGTTTAAAGTGATGGCTGGATAGCATAATAAACAGTGTCTAATTCAAACCAAATAGGGTAGAACAGGTCTGAGAGGTAATCAGAAATGTGCCCCAGAGGACTATACCCAACTATCTGGGGCATGCATATGACTTAAAATGACTTTCAAGCCACCAGCAAGCAAGAAAATATTCCGAAGAGTTTTAATAGTAGTATTTAATTTACTTGTTGGTACTTTTTCAATTGCAAAGTGCTGAAAAGTTTTTTAAAGAGAAAATAAAAAATTATCTTCTAATAGATAAGTCATGAGAAAATGTTAAATGCATATGGGCCTATGGTTCCACAGTCCATGGAATTGACCAGTATTACGGAATACCCAGATAGCTCATGGTGACCCAGAACCATTAAGGAAGTATAAGGTGCTTTTAGAGACCAATAAGCCTGAATGTTATTTTTAACAATGTAATAATTTAATAAACCTAATAATCAATATTCTCTTTTACAATATAATTGCAATTTAAGATTTTGTTTTGATTGATAGAAAAATGTAATACACCTTCTCAAGGGTTCACTCATCGTCACTGTTAGTGAGTGGAGGCTTACCTTGCTGCTTGTGTAACTTCCCTTCACACCATCATTGTACTTAACACACCCTGAAGCAATAAATAACCCAATAATAACATTGGATAGCGACAGTGTCTGCTATTAGGAGGCAATTGTTTACAGTACTCGTGTGAGTTAAATGAGATCATGGTAATGATTACTGAATGATTAATACATCTACAATTTTTGACTGCTGTTGCAAACAAGTAACATATCATTTCCTGTAGTTTGTTACTGGGCCTTTCTTAACAGAGGATAGTACACTATTTTCTAACTGCTGAGCAGGTGTTCAGATGATAAGATTAGCATGAAGCAGTTCTCATATGCAGAGACCAATTAAAGGGTCAGTACACTGCACTTCATGCATATTTCAGCTATACACAGTGTAACTGTTGCTTCTTTAGTCAATCACTGTTTTCTTAAAACCCTGTGCAAATTTAATGTATAATAGTCTTGTTAATTATGAGTTTGCTTTATCTTTTAGGGCCTGTTTACACTTGTGCCCGGCATGCATTTCCGAATCTTGGGCCTGCACTTGTTAAAATGTGAATATGCATGTGGTTCCCTCTATCTATGCCATTTACAGCTATGGGGCATTGAATGCATGATGCAGAAATCTGCAGCATGCCATTCATTTTTCCCTGCATGCAATTCAGCCTATTGATTTCAGTAAGCTGCATTTCCCCATCTAGATCACTGTACTATCTATACTGGAGGCAATTGTACCTAGCTATCTATACTGGAGGCAATTGTACCTAACTTATCTATACTGGAGGGAATTGTACCTAGCTGTCTATACTACAGGCAATTGTACCTAGCTGTCTATACTGGAGGCAATTATACCTATCTAGCTATACTGGAGGCAATTGTACCTAGCTATCTATACTGGGGGCAATTGTAACTAGCTATCTATACTGGGGGCAACTGTACCTAGCTATCTATACTGGAGGCAATTGTACCTAACTTATCTATACTGGAGGCAATTGTACCTAGCTGTCTATACTGGAGGCAATTGTACCTAGCTATCTATACTGGAGGCAATTGTACCTAGCTAGCTATACTGGAGGCAATTGTACCTAGCTATGTATACTGGGGGCAACTGTACCTAGCTATCTATACTGGAGACAATTGTACCTAACTATCTATACTGGAGGCAATTGTACCTAGCTGTCTATACTGGGGGAAAGTGTACCTAGCTATCTATACTAGGGGCCACTGTACTATACTGAGGGCAATTGTACCTAGCTACTTATACCGGGGGCACGTACATTTGGCTACCTAACCACCTATACTGAGGGTGTTTTTTTGAGGCGCTCTACAGGTATTATGTGCATAGCAAATTGTCGGGTGCTGTGTGATCATTCGAAATCGGGGGGGGGGGGGGAGGGGGGGGGGGGGTTCCCATCCTCACAAGTTTGCCTCAGGCAACAAAATGTCTAGAACTGGACCTGTCTGTTCATTAGCATCGGTGGAAGTATGTGCTAGTATGTATTTCACCTGCCAACTGTCAGAAAATGTTGTTGGAGCTGCTTGACTGAAGATACACTGCACTTCCTGTTTGTGGCATTAGTTGATTCTGTCTAGAGGATAATCACAGACACCTAATGGCAAAATCAGAAGTACAGCCCATATGCCCATGATAGCAGGAAGGTTGTCTCTTCGGTTAAGTCAATCCAGAACCAAACATCTGACAGGTATACATGGTACACATAACTGAATTCACCTCAATCCACATTGCTAAATGGTGGTGGATGCTGCAATAAACAACATGGCAAAGTAGATATAGAGATGATGTTACCTGCTACTTCCAAGACCTCCCAGAATTACCGGCAAAAAAAAAACAGAAGTCAAATGGTCCCTGTGTGTCTGAACAACTAGATAGATTTTTAGGATTTTATATTTACAAGGTTGGATTGCAACACGTTGTAACCACCATCAGTGCCTGCAGGAAGATGCCACCCCCGCTCTAGTTTTCCAGGAACTGTGTTGCAGAAACTGGATAGTTGTACTGATAAATATTTTTTTTTAGCGCCAACTAAACTACAGCCCCACCAACTGAGGGGTAAGGTATGGTACAAAGACAATTTTAAGTGCCTTCATAACTGTCTTTGTACCATAGCATCGCAATGTATTTAACGTATTGCCACACATACAGTATTTTATATGTAAATGGGTTCTTAGGACCTGCTCAGCTCAAATAATGGAAAATGCGGACACATTGCTTTAAAATCGCTTCGAATTTCAGCACCTATCATACAATAGAGATCATACTGCAGTGTGCATGGCTCTGTTGATAACAATGGATGAAAATGTATATGCACTTGTCTAAGCATGAAAATGCAAAGGAAGTGTATAACACACAGGCTTCATTGTTTTTTGAGTATTATGAATGCAAACCATCAATAGGAGATTATTTTTTTTATCACTTAATCGTTTGGCCTGTTGTTTTTAACGTCAATAGGTTATGTCTTGTGGACTGAACACCAGCTTCTGTTAATAGTAAATTTTATTTAATATTTATTCATATAGTATTTCTGTCTTCTTATCAGACCCAAATGGTTGAAAGTCCTCAAGTGAATGAACCAACCAAGTTTTATGTGAAACAAATATGCTCAAATTGCTTTTTATATTGAAACTACCTTGTAATACAACAATGATCATTTACCGTAGCTTATAATTTTGTAGAATTTTAATTAAAATGGTGTCTACTGTAACATTTTGCCTTGCAGCAACATCATTGATTGGTTTACCTTTTGACAAAACCATCAGCATTTTGAGTGCAAACCAATTACTTAAATGGTGATTAGCTATAACTTTATATTAAATGTCTATGTAACATAAAACCCAGAATAGTATGCATTGCTAGTATGTCTTGAGGCCATCTTTGTACTGTTGTTTATGACTTAATTTTCTAAAACAATTAAGTATTTTGAAAGAGGTTTTTATAGTATCAGTTTTAACATCCAACTAAATAGTATTTCTGGTATTTTAAACCAAGGCTAAGGTCATGTAAGCATTACCAAAGGTTTATAGCACATGCTACACTAAGATAAACAGAGGTAGGAGGCACCCAAGGGCAGTGAGGGTTTATGTGTGTGTATATATATATATATATATATATATATATATATATATATATATATATATATATATATAGTGTGTACAATAGACAATAAGAGGGACTTAGCTTCAAGGAGCAAGTTTCATGGACACTGTGTTCTCAAAATAAAATTAATATGCATATAGGACAAAGCGTTTCACTGTGAAATCTGCTTCTGCTCCATCAGGTCAAGTAAAAATACCTTAAAATAATCAAATAACCATCTTAAGGACCAATGGCACAAAGGAACAGGTAATAAATAACAGCAGACAATCTAAGCAGATAATAGAAAACAATTACTGGATGTGATGTGACAAAACACTAATAGGGTGGGTTTCCCATAGGAGGCACCTTGACCTGATGAAGCGGCTTTCGCTTTGAAACACGCCCTATGTGCATAATAAATTTTGGCTTTTTTTTTTAATCATTGTGTCCATGAAACTTGCTCCTTGAAGATAAGACCCTCTTACTATCTATTGTACCACGTGATAAATACACCCTCACTACCATTGGGTGCCTCCTACCTCCTCCCAGTGTTTACCAGTGACCCTCACCAGAGGAACTCACTTTACGATCTCACCTTGAGTGAGACCACCTATTTTTGGACCACCGCATCTCATCCACAAGGCCAAGTGGGGGCAGTACTTCCCCACATTCCTCAATGCGTGCTTGTATCCTTTACAACTCAGCTTTGTGATTATAACCTTATACTGTTAATATCTATATCCTCAATCCTTTCTATATCAATCATACAAGGTTAGGCTCCCGGTGTCCCTGTGTGTTTTCTCTCATCTACAAGTCCAAAGGTATCTTCTTGATAGGCTTTTGGTATTTTTGCATTCAGGCCCTATAACCTATGTAAAAAGGGAGTTTGCTGACCACACATGTCTCTCAAATGTCTTGAAAAATGTTATTTAGCCAGATGATTCCATATTATTTAATGTCTTACCTCTCATATATTATTTAATGTCTTCATGTGTACCTTGTTCTGAAAGACATTTGAATAGACAGTTACACTGACAATGTTCCAAAACCATTGATTCCTTCTGAAAAGAATCAATTCAGAAGAGATCAATTCCCACCATACACTGCACACCAATTTCCAACAGATTCCTACAAGAAATCTATTGGAGTCGATCAGACTGCAGAGTTGCACTGTTCAATGCAGAGCAAAGTTTTAGGCCACCGATCTGTCAATGCTCTTGCCCTGCCCCTGATTTTTTTTACATTTTCCACCCTGTCTGATACTTTTAATCAATGTTTAGTAAAGATCAACCAAAAATCGATCGATCTAACATTTTGGGGAAATGATTCCCAGTGGATGAATCGAATCTGCAAGGAACTTTGTAGTCTAATTTTCACGTATCTTTGCTCCGGTCTTTCTTTCTTTAGTAAAACCAGTTCTATGTTGTGCAACTTGAATTAATTTGCTCTTTTTCATATTTGCACTTCAAAAAAATGGATGATAAAAAATAGCATTTTAAGCTGTATTGCAATTTAGAAAAATCTGTTAGATGTGAGCTATGGCTTGGTCTGCACTCTGCACCACTGATGGCTAGCAGCTCCTTCACACTCACTCTCTACTATGCTGTTCCCTTTAATCAGCCACAAAGTCTGCTGGGTCATGTGGTAACAAAGTTACAAACTCCACATTATGGGTCTGGTCCAGGCTATGCCTCCTAAATGGCTAACAGTAAATGGATATAATGTCAGTCACTAGGGAATGAATTAAGGGAGAGGAAGGTGTTCTCTTTGGGGGGAATTGGAAAATGGCTCCAATTAGTTTGCACTGTGGACTTGACCACCCCTTACATGTTAGCATGATCCTGGGTCTTTTATATTGGAAACACTAAACATTTTTCAATATAGTAATAAAGATAGTTTGTTATAATTGAATTTCTATGAAATGCAGTTACATAAAGAAACCTTAAGAAGGACTTCAGCCCACTCCATCCTTTCACAGCCTTCCTCATGAACCTGCACAAGACTGTCTCTCTGTTCAGCTTTTCGATATAATTAAGCTATTATTGGTCCCATCTGTTCAAAGGTGAGAGAATCAGCTGTTTCCATTTTGCCTTCAGCATAGAACAGTTTTAATCCAAATAACTTTGCAGTATCACATTGAAATTATTTTTGCAGAAACTCTGAAATTAGAATATTATCCGTAGATTATGATTGCCAGTTATATATATATTAAAAAAAACTTTCTGCAAATTGCCATCTTCAGTAAAGTAAGATAAGCTTGCTAAAGTATATTATTTTTTTTACAACACAGACAGTTTTCCTTTGTCAAAGAAGTTTTAGCCACTTTTCCTATAATGTATTGAACTTTGGATGAGTATGTGACCTTGTGCTCTAAATTATTTATAAAGAAGTATCTATACGTAGAGGTGATGATGGTATGTCACATACTGTTTGCACGCTTATATTTTTCACTAGGAGAACAGGCTTTAAATCTGATGCTATACATTACAAGGAAACTGTTTAATCGAAAAGCAGAGGGAAATTACTAGTGGGGATATATGTATCTACTCTGTCAGATTTATGCGTTAAAGCATATAGTCATGAAATAATGCCTGTTAACAAAACAAACAGGTCTGATAAAAGCCTATAATTTTAAAAAATAAATATAATTCACATACAGTACAAAGGGTATTCGAATATCATGAGCACCTGAACAAACAAAGCAGTACTTTTGGTTTTGGGGCAGTGAATGCAAACATGCAACTCCTTATTTATTCCCTTTATCCTTTCAGATATTTAATGTTGGGCATTACAGTGGTTTCTGTTGGTGGTGCTTTAATGTATTTTTTTTTTACCATGGGAAACTAGAAAAGGTCAGTGAGAATAGTAATGGTAAAACCATAAAGAGGGCAGAGTTAGTGCGAAAAATCCCTTCCCCCGAGAGTTGCTAATATTGTAGTAATCAAGAAATACAGGAGTTACCTGGTTAACAAATTGATGTTTTTTATTCTGAAACTTTTACTTGGTCATTGACAGCTAACAGTGGAAAATATATGCCAATGGAACACACTGGAACAGAGAAAGAACAGCAATCAGACAAGGTGTTCTGTCTAGTAGATTTTTCTGCTTAGATAAGTGTGCAGACATACTAACTGCTGTCAGAGATGTGAGATTTATTCTGGATGAGGTAGCAATAAGTCTTTGTATATGTCCATGCATAATACAAACATGACTTGCAGTCAGAAGGTAGATGGTGAGACGATGATACAGGCACACCACTTTACGTGATGTGGATGCAGCTTCCACTCTCTTACTCCTCTGGCTCATGGCTGTCCCCAGTTTTCAGTTCCTCCAAACTGCTCATTCTATCAAAAATTGAGGAAACGCTGGCACCACCGCTGCACAGACCAAGAGAGCAGGAATCACGGGTCTCAAAACATGTGCACAGGGAAAGAGCATTCCACTACACCAAGGCTTGGTATAAAACTTTTCTTCAACTTTATTTGCACATCAGTAGACACATACAAAGGCTGACGCCAGTAGACTCAGCCTTTGTATGTGTCTACTGATGTGCAAATAAAGTTGAAGAAAAGTTTTATACCCAGCCTGGGTGTAGCGGAATGCTCTTTTCCTGTGCTCATTCTATCTCTGACCTACTTTGGCGATTCCTTATTTTTGCTTTCTCTTCCTTTACTTGCCCTAAATTACCCCTTTACTTTACTGCCTCTTTGATCTCTGTATACCCTTTTGCATTCACTGTACCCACCACATATGTCTTGATTATTTTTTTTTCAAGCCAACTGCTCAATTAATGAGGACATAAGTGAGTGTACTCAGTGACTGGAAAGTGAGTCTTGGAAGGAGGGTCACAGGAGAAGCAGCACTCTTGCAAAAAGTCACAGTTGTATAGGCAGAGAAAGACAGCCGGACAGGAGGAGCAAGGAGGGTAGCAGATAAACTATGGTGTTGTTCCTAACCTGTGTGTTCTACTCTTTTAAATTTACAGTGTGGTGCCTGTCTGTGCATTTAGGATTCTCCCCATCTGTCAGTTTAGTCAAAGCATGCCACCCACTATATTCTGTCACAACAATTACAGTGTGAACCACAGTTTGGTCACATTGCAACTCCAGTGTCTATCAATATGACACTATTACCTCAGGCTGTAAGTGCAGTTTAAGTGTTCCCCTCATTTTTCTGTGGGGTCATGGTGCCACTCAATCTGTGTCATTGTCACAGTGCAATCTCAGTCACTGTCATGGTACAACTCTACAGTCAGCATGGGTTACCCAATGTTTAAGTCACAAAATGGATTACATAAAAGATCAAGACCGGCACCATCATTTTTTTTATTGATTGTATGGGACCTTCATGCGGTGGGGCTCAAAGACCTGGCATATCACACCTCTGCACTGAAGGAGTGCGGTCTACCTTCACTATTGACGAAATGGAGTATAGTCTAACAGTGCATTACAGTGTGAGCCTTATCTTAAGGGGCCCATACACCTAACGATTTTCCTACCGATATACAGCAGATTTGATCACTGTGATCGAATCTGCTTTGAAATCATTGTGCAAACACTGACAGAACGATTGATTTCCATCCGAAATCGATCGTTCCCATCAATCCGTCCATGTGGAAGATTTTGCTCGATCGCCGGCGGGTCGGGAGTGCGTCGATAGCGGCGTTCGAATGTCCGACGACCGACTCTAACGTCAATACATTACCTGCTCCACTGGTGCATGTCCCCGCTGTCACCGCTGCTCCTTCTCCGCTGGGTCGCGACAGGCTTCACAGGAAGTTTAAACAATAGAGCGCCCTCTACTGTTTAAACTTCCCCGGACAGGAAGTGGGGTGAAGCAGGAGCCCTGGAGCCGAGCGCGGAGAAGAAGACAGCGGAGACCGGGGGACTTGCGCCGGACGGATCAGGTAATGTATCCGGGGGGGCGCAGCAGCGGCAACTTCACAGATGGTGAATCGATTTCATGCTGAAACCGATTCACAATCTGTTTGCAGTGAAGGCAGCCATAAGATCCCTCTCTGATCAGATTCGATCAGAGAGATATCTATCTGTTGGTCGATCTAAAGGCAAATCGACCAGTGTATGGCCACCTGAAGTCAGTGTTACTAAGGACATAGGAGAGTCAGGCGTCACCAAATGTCACACACATATCATTAGCTCTGCACCTAAATTCTTATGGGCCCAAACTTTCAATTTCTTGCTAATCGGTACAATTCAATAGCCCTGTTTTGTGAGAGGCTAATTTGAAACTCTTTAACTGCGATATATGTATCATCCCTTATCTGGAACTCTCTTCCACAGCCTGTACGTCATGCTCCAAACCTGGACATCTTCAAACGCACTCTTAAAACACACCTTTTCAGACAATCTTATAACATTCTATAGCCCTTATTTACTTATCTGTCACTATGTAATCAGAGGCAAAGGGTCACTGCCTCATCCATCCTCCACCCCCTTACCTAGTGTGTCCTCCACTACAGGGTCGTCCTCCTAATGTTTACTGTTTTTTTAACAATATTTGTGCTGCTTGGAACTCTGCTGTACATTTGTTAGTTGTATCTATGTACCCCTTGTCATCTTATTGTGCTTTGTAAAGCGCTGCGGAATATGTTGGCGCAATATAAATAAATAATAATAATAATAAATAATCTAGCCACTACCACCATGTAAATGAAATAGTGTTAATTAACTATGGAGGATTGTGTTGAAGATTTGTTTAGACAGAGATAAAAGCCAATGGAATACATTTGTAAAAGTAAGAAGTTTTATTTGATTTATATTAACACATTTAATGTTGTGAAGCTAAATAGCATTACTCCAGCCCTCTAAACATTGTGTGTATATCTTCCCAAGGCCTTTTTTGTCTCTTCCTTTTCTCTTCTCAAACAGTAAGTTCTTTCAAGCAATACTTAATTCATTATTTTGTCCTGTTTGAAATAATTCATATACCTGCAACATTTTTATAGTAATGGTAGTCCATAAAATATTATTGCTTTAAGAAAAAAGCAATAGAAAGGTAGCAGAGCAGCATCTAATTCTGCATGCAGATACAGCCAGAGTTCCATTCCCCAGAGCCATGACAAACAAATGCATTTGCCTTTGCTCTAGGGAAAGTGACAGCTGCTGTAATCCACTGTTGTTAGACTTTTTGCCGCTGCTCCTATTTTAGCTGTTTGGGATTTGCCAACATTGGGATGTCCTGATACTTTTCACTATGCTGACTGACTCTGCAAACACTCCACTGACAATGGATGCATATTAATGACTGAAACTATGGGCTGCAATGATAATTATAACAGTTTTAATTGAATATTTATTTAAGTGCAGAAAATCCTATAAACAGCTAATATATCCATAAACAACACAAATACACACAACCATAAGCATGACGTTAGTTTTCAGTAACAAGCAATTTAGTACTGTACTTACTTAGTATAGAGTTTTTGGTGCTAAAAGACAATGTAAAGGAAATCATTCTAAAGGTACCCATTAATGTTACAAATTTTAATCAGATGTGATCTTATGATCAAATTGTATCAAAACTGCGCAATGTGCGGCAAAAATCAATGTAAAACAATTGTATAGTCGATTGGAATATTTTCATCTTACGATCAAATTGGAAGAGAGATAATTGTCCTAATCTACCAGTTTATGGGAACAATCGATAATGACCTTTTGATGACACAAAAATAGTGTTTAACCACTTTTCCGACCGCGTCACGCCGATGGGCGTGGCCACGGCGGCAGCCCCAGGACCGCCTATTGCCGCTCGGGAGACTGTTAGACGGCGTGATCACCATCTATTTACACTGTGCATTGCTGTGATCAGCAGCAGCGCTGCACTGGGGACAGCTGTGTGACACGGCTATCCCCCTGGGGGACAAGAGAGTGATCGGCTCTCATAGGCAGAAGCCTATGACAGCCGTTCGCCGTAATTGGCTGGCTGTGGGGAGGAAGGGAGGGAGGGAATGTAATTAAAGAAACAGTTTTTTTTTAAAGAAAACCACCAACAATAATATTTGTAAAAAAAAATAAACATGGAGGGAGCGATCAGACCCCACCAACAGAGAGCTCTGTTGGTGGGCAGAAAAGGGGGGGGATCACTTGTGTGCTATGTTGTGTGGCCCTGCAGCTTCGCCTTAAAGCTGCAGTGGCCAATTTTACTAAAAATCACTAGGGGGGTTTAGCCCTGCAGTCCTCAAGAGGTTAAAGAATCACATCAAATGAAAAAATGGTATCATTAATGGGCACCTTAACTCTACCCAAAAGCCAACCTTAACCCCTGTGTGACTCCACTCCTTGTACCAGAAACTACTTTCAGAACCAAGATAATGTTGCATTTTTGGCAGAGAAAATACTATTGTGATCAATAATACAATTCATGAAGTACCTCCATGACTCAAATGTTCTATCATGCAGCTGTACTGAACCAATGTAAGTAATGTCAGAGCTGAAACTGCTGTGCCTTGCATTATATATGTGTCTAATCAATCCACAATGGAAAAATGATGAGCAAAACATCTCACACAAACCTGAGCTGGTGGCGAAAGTTGAGATTTTGCTTTATATAGGAAAAAAAATCTAGAATGTGTGTGATATCCGCTCTCCATGGTGCTGACCCTGTGCACTGAAAGAATAGTAAGACTATAGTGAAGTGTTTCATTAGGAACTGATTCCTTGTGCACCTTCATCCACGTATAACTTTTCTATCATAGTGTGCATGACTTTAGTAGAGGTAAGAGATGGTAGAAATGCTCAGGAAGCAGTACCAGTATATAATAATAAAGCATGTGCACATTGGTAGTGGTGGAATATGTTCAGTCCTTCGCATGATTGAAAAAAAAACAAAAACACTTTTGCTCCTATTTTTAGATACATTTTTAATATACACCTAATACTTATTGGAATGATACCTAGGTTCTTTTAAAATGTTAAAAGAATTGTATTTTCTTGCTGTATGAAACTTTGTAGTCTTAGTGTGCAAATTTGGACAGAGGCGCCAGGCAGGTTAAAATGATCTAAAAACAACTAAAAAGGAGGAGTACAGGTGGACTTACCTCCTGAAATGATGGACAATCAAGATTGTTCAAATCGCAAATAACAATTTATTTTGGCACTCCGCAACGCGTTTCGCAGGTATAACCCGCTTCATCAGGCAAGGAGTGCAAGCTCAAAAAGGTCCAATAGTGGCAATGCGCCTCTCAGATTTGTAGTCTTAGTGTTCTTATACATGTGGTTAAAGTGTTTTAAAATGAGGCTCAGTAATAAAATACACTTACTTGCAATTCATATTTCAGCTCTTTTTGCAAAATACTGGTATGCCATTCACATTATTTGCAGAAACAAATGTGTCATCTCGTCTTTTAAGGCTTGAGTCTTAAGGCTTCCTCTTAGGCTCATACACATTTCCAAACAATCTGCCCAACTATTATCTAAACTTGGTCTGTTGGAAGACAGTTGGGTGTGTGTACGGCTGGCAAACAACCAACTGATAATAGGTGATTTGCCAGATCTATCCAGCGGATCAACCTGCCCAACTATCATGCAGGTTGGATATACGTGTACAAGTCGTTTAAACTACTTTGTTGTTTTTGAATGCAGACATGTTGTGCAGTTTGTCAGTTCACTTGCATACGCAGTATTTAAGTGAGTTGGTTGTCTAGTTAGTTGGTGTGTGTGTACCTATTTGTCGTGTAAACAACTTGTCACACGGTTGGTCATGTTGTGCGGTTGGTTGTGCATTATGTTGGACGTGTGTATTAACCTTTACCTTCGCTGAGTGTGTGCTACAGTGGTGATAAGATCTACTCAGGGAATAAGTAGTGGAAAATTGAAAATGTATGAGAGAGTGAAAGAGAGAGAGAGAGAGAGCAAGAGTGGGGACATGTTAAAGGCAGATTTACAATGATAACCACGGATATACTGCAGCTCTACCTTCCTTGGAATATAAAGACGTTGTATGTATATTCAGTCATTGGCCCCTATTCAATTAACTTTTCTTCTCTCATGCTAGGTACACACCATACAATTTTCTGTTAGATTTTTTGTTAGATTTACCTGCCAGATAGATAATTTCCAACATGTTGGAAATTATCTATCTAACCATCTATCTGCCTAGCAATTAGGCATTGTTCTACTGAGTAGGAGATAACCAGAAGACAATTCACCAGAGATAATGACCAGTCTCTACCAGTACTTTACAGAAAATAATCTAACAGAAAATTTAACAGAAAAAACTAAAGGGGCCCATACACCTACTGATTTTCCCGCCAATATACAGCGGATTCGATCACTGTGATCGAATCTGCTGTGAAATCGTTGCGAAAACGCTAACAGAATGATCCATTTCTGTCTGAAATCAATCGTTCCCGTCGATCTGTCCGTGCGGAAGATTTCAGGCGGGGCGGGAGTGCGTCGATAGCGGCATTCGAATGTCCGATGACCAACGCTAGCGGTAATACATTACCTGATCCGGCCGGCGCGTGTCCCCGCTGTCACTCCTGCTCCTTCTCCACGCTGGGCTCCGGGTTCCGGCAGGCTTCACTTCCTGTCCCGACAGGTAGTTTAAAAAGTAGAGCACCCTCTACTGTTTAAACTTCCCCGGACAGGAAGTGAAGCCAGCCAGAACCTGGAGCCCAGCGTGGAGAAGAAACAGTGGGGACACGCGCCGGCCGGATCAGGTAATGTATGCAGGGGGGCAGCGGCGGCAGCGGCAGCTTCACAGATGGTGATCAGTTTCATGCTGAAATCGATTCACAATCTGTTTGCAGTAAAGGCAGCCATACGATCCCTCTCTGATCAGATTCAATCAGAGAGGGATCTGTTGGTCGATCTGATGGCAAATCGACCAGTGTATGACCACCTTAACCACTTGCCGACCGCGCACTCATACCGCGCGTCGGCAAAGTGGCAGCTGCAGGACCAGCGACGCAGTATTGCGTCGCCAGCTGCAGGCTGATTAATCAGGAAGCAGCCGCTGCTTCCTGTCAATTCACGGCGGGGGGCTCCGTGAATAGCCTGCGGGCCGCCGATGGCGGCTCGCAGGCTAAATGTAAACACAAGCGCAAATAATCCGCTTTGTTTACATTTGTACGGCGCTGCTACGCAGCAGCGCCGTAAGGCAGATCGGCGATCCCCGGCCAATCAGCGGCCGGGGATCGCCGCCATGTGACAGGGGACATCCCGTCACTGGCTGCACAGGACGGATAGCGTCCTGTGCAGCCCTGATCTCCGGGGGGGGAGCAGGTAGGAGAGGGAGGGGGGAATTTCGCCGCGGAGGGGGGCTTTGAGCTGCCCCCCCCCGCCAGCCACATGCAGGCATGAGAGATCGGACCCCCCCAGCACATCATCCCCCTAGTGGGGAAAAAAGGGGGGTGATCTGATCTCTCTGCCTGCTACATGATCTGTGCTGGGGGCTGCAGAGCCCACCCAGCACAGATCACTCAGCACAGCGCTGGTCCTTAAGGGGGGGTAAAGGGTGGGTCCTCAAGTGGTTAACAGAAAAATCTAACAGAAAATTGTATGGTGTGTACTAGGCATCACAGTTGATGTTACTTAAATAAAACAACTTATAAGTTAACGTGTGTGTGACAGTTCTAAGACCCCAGAGCCCAGAGACACAGTGTATATATTATATTTATTGGGCATGCAGTTCACACAAAAAATTTAAAATATTACTAGACAATCCACAACGGAGTGCCACAGATTCCCCCCACCAAAGAGTCCCAATTCCCAGCTAAACAGGCAAAGCAACACAAGTCCCAAAGTCTCAGTAGCTCCCCAAATAGCAGAAGTCCAAGAGGTGCACAACAGATCCCAGCAGTCCCAATAGATGCAGTGCTCATCAGTCCCAACATCTAGTAGACATCCGACAAGTCTACACAACCAGATGCAGGTGAAATACACCAGTCCACAGTCCAGGACCTCAGGACACTAAGTTCAGCCACATGGGAGATTCCCCTGTACTCACCACAGGTCCTGGAGCTGCTCTCCCTTCCACAGACAACACACAACTGCCTCTCATGAGGTACAAGCATGATACCAGCTTTCCTCTGCAGTGCTTAGCTGACTGCCCCCTGCTGTGAGCCACAGAGGAGCCTAGATGGGGAATGGCTTTTTGCTGATAAGGTGCATCTCTGATGTCTCTTGAGTGTTGGGGAAGGTGGGCTTTCTATAGGACACCAAATAAAGTACTTTGTAGTCTGCAGTCTTAAGGTGGCCATACACTGGTCGATTTGCCATCAGATCGACCAACAGATAGATCCCTCTCTGATCGAATCTTATCAGAAAGGGATCGTATGGCTGCCTTTACTGCAAACAGATTGTGAATCGATTTCAGCATGGCACTGATCACAATCTGTGGAGCTGCTGCCGCCACCGCCCCCCCCCCCCCTGCATACATTACCTGTTCCGGCCGGCGCGAGTCCCCCGGGCTCCTCTGTCTTCTCCTCACTCGGCTCCAGCTTCACTGTACTTCCTGCCGGGGGAAGTTTAAACAGTAGAGGGCGCTCTATTGTTTAAACTTCCTGTCTGGACAGGAAGAAGTGAAGCCAGCCGGAACCCAGCGGAGAAGAAGCAGCGGTGACAGCGGGGACACGCGCCGCCGGAGCAGGTAATGTATTGCCGCTAGCGTCGGTCATTGGACATTCAAACGCCGCTATCGATGCACTCCTGACCCGCAGGCGATCGAGGGAAATCTTCCGCAAGGATCGGATTGACGGGAAAGATCGATTTCGGATGGAAATCGATCGTTCTGTCAGTGTTTGCGCAACGATTTCACAGCAGATTCGACCACAGTGATCGAATCTGCTGTATATCGGCGGGAAAATCGTTAGGTGTATGGGTCCCTTTAATCCAGTAAACCAGTGTCACAATGTGCTTTTACCTTTCCATTTATGTGGAGTCAATCACAGTTCCTGATAGTAAGAGGGAGTCACTGGGCTGCTCTGCATACCATAGCTGCATTACTGTGTGGGCAAGATACAGTGGCATCTTGTTTAATGATAGAGGCCATAGCAGGGATGCTTAAACAAAGATTTGTTTGTTTTTGTTTTGTTTAGTAAGCCATGAGACATTGTAAAGACAAAAGGTTTTTCAGCAGCTGCTTTTACAGTCAGGATGGGCCTAGGAAAGGGTGCTGAAATTTAGGTTTACATTAGTGGGTGCTGTACATGGAGCATCAAAAAGAGTCTTCAAAGCGCAATCTTTAAAAATATGTACTTGCTTCATATCCTTCCTTTGCTGTGTGTTGGATTTAGTGCGTCTTGCTTACATGAATGTAATAAATGATACATGTTACTTTTTTTGTGAAAATGAGAGAGAAGCATGGATTTCTTTTAACTCTAGCAGAAATCAGATCAGAATGTAAAGTGCGTGGTGTTTCACTGAGTGGTGTACTCCAACCACGATATCAATAAACAAATATTTTGTAAGACGTCATATCAATCTGTTCTTGTTATAAGCATGCCAGTCTTCTATGGAACTTTATTGCTCTTTGTTGTAACTTGGTTGCAAATCTAATTTACTAAAGCACTCACAATTTGTTTTGTGTGTATAAAATAAGACAATAAAAATATTGCTTTTCGCTTTAAGCTGCATCTACACGCGTAGATGCAGCCGCAATGCTCCTTATCAATCGAGCCGCTGATGCGGCTCGATTGATAAGATCCGACAGGACGGATCTGCCTTCCGCCGATTCCCTGCTCGCTCCCCGCGAGGGGACAATGGCAGGGAATCGAGCGGAAGATAAGCGGCGCCAGCAGGGATGAGCGGGGAATCGAATGCGGCGCACGCGCAGCGAGCGGGGACGCGGCGGGCACGCGCGAGGATGCAGAAGAGGCGATCCGGTGGCTTATCGAGCCGCCGGATCGCCACAACATCTCCCCATGTAGACGGGGCTTTACAGTATCTACAATAGCTGCTCATGTGCAACAGTATATAATGAACCTGTTAGCAATGCCTTTCTTATAATATTGCTGCTGACTGACATTTGTTGCATTGGTATCTGCAAAAAAACACATTCTATTACCTATTCTTACTTGTCTTCGTTTTCTTATTTTTTAAGGTCCAGAGGAATGCCGCAAGCACTGAAGGCTCCATTTATAAAACCATCAGACCTGTTCATTGTTTCCAGCACTATCAGTTTAAACCCAACATCTGGACACAGGACGCTTTACACTAATGTATTCAATTAAGTATCATTAAAACGTAATAAGCTGTGGTTTCAGAAACATTTAATGTATTCACAAACGATGCTGCTAAACCACAGTTTTATCACAAATTAAAATATTCCTTTTTTTGATGTTGCTGTACAGATCTATTTTCATTGCAGGAACTTTAATAATGAAATACGTGGTTATTATCCCCTTGGGAGATACATTTTTTATATAATTATTTAAAACAAACAAGGACCATGCACTTGGACTTAGAAGGCAGCGCAGTGTCTTGAAAAGGATCATTTCCAATGACACCAAATAATTTACATTTTACCTGTGCTGCCTGAACTGATTTTGTTAAATTATTTTTTCAAATGTTTTTGTTTTTCCTTTTGTTTATTTCTGTAATCTGATAGAAAAAATGACTGTGCAATGCAATTGATAAATTATGCCAATAAACATTTACATTTGTAAATCTTAAACCGTTTTTTCTTATCTTTTGCAAATAAATTGTAATTTTTAAAATCATGAATGAACTTAAACAATTGTATTCTTCATGTCTTCTTTGGCAACACTTAAAGCGGATCCGAGATGAAAAACTAACTATAACAAGTAACTTGTCTATATATGTTATCTAAAGTTTAGATAGTTTACACAGCAAATCTAGCTGCAAACAGCTTCAACAGTTTATGAATATTTATTCCTGTGATACAATGAGGGCAGCCATGTTCTGGTTGACCCATTGTCACAGACTGAGAGCTGGAGATGCTATCAGCTTGCCTGTCTGTAAATTCAGTCCCCTCCCCTCCTCCCCCCTACCCTCTGCCTCTGAAATCAATGGCTAATAACCCCCCCCCCCCCACCTAGACTGAACTCCTATAAGCTCTTGCTACTGTCTGAAAATGCCAAGGCATTGTGAAAAGCTGTGGGCGAGGCTTGTTTAGTTTATAGGGAATTAGAGTATTAGGACAAAAAAAGTATTTGGCTTGAGGAATGCCCTATAAACTATATGAAAGGAACACAATTATGCAATGAGGAAAAGTTTATCTCGGATCCACTTTAAAGAAATCCTGATTCCGGTGCTTAGATGTTTACAAAGTTGTACACCGTTTTCTTACTAGCTGGTTGCTTTTACACCACAAATCTAATGCCTGGTACACACAATGACATTTTCTGGCAGATTTACTGCCAGACCGATTATTTCCAACATGTTCTATCTGATTTCCAATTGATGTTCCGATCGGTTTTCTGTTCACTTCTATGGAAAATCGATCAGAAAATCGATCGGAAATCAGATCAGACATGTTGGAAATAATCGATCTGGCAGTAAATCTGCCAGAAAATCTCATTGTGTGTGCCAGTCATTAAGCTTTGGTAACATTTTAAATGACTGTTGATAGAATACAATGGGGAAGAGAGGCGTCCAGGCTTTCAGAGGCAGTGCTGCTCGGATACCCCTTTTCAAAATCCAGATTGGATTTGGATCCGGATACCCAGATAGCCGACCTGGGTCGGATATCCGAGTTCAAACTTTTCTGATCCGAATCCAAATCGGATGTCACACTACCATTCACCCTACCTCTCAAGCCCGCTGTCTGGCTGTCACCCTGGACTCCACACTCTCCTTCACTCCCCACATCCAAAACCTCACAAAGTCCTGCAACTTCCACCTTCATAACATCTGTAAGATTCGCCCTTTCCTGACCTCTGCCACCACCAAATTCCTCATCCATGCCCTCATAATTTCCCGCCTTGACTACTGCAATGCCCTGCTGTCTGGTCTCCCTATGACCCGAACAGCCCCACTGCAGTCCATCATGAATGCGGCAGCCAGAATTATCCACTGCTCCCATCGCTCCACCACGGTGGATCCCCTCCTTGAATCCCTCCACTGGCTTCCTATCCAGTCCAGAATCAGATTCAAGATACTGTGTCTGACCTACAAATCTGTCCACAAAACCAGTCCAAACTACATTTCCAATCTTACTCAGAGGTACACACCTAGCCGCTAACTCCGCTCTTCCAATGAACTTCGCCTAACCGCCACCCCGCATCACCCAGTACCATGCACGCCTCCAGGACTTCTCAAGAGCTGCTCCAACACTATGGAACTCCCTACCTCCACCCATTAGGGCAGCCCCCTCCTTCAACATCTTCAAGAAAGCCCTCAAAACTCACCTTTTCACTCTGGCCTACTACCCCTCACAAGTGCTCTAAACCCACAGCTGAACTCTGGTCCCCTATCTTCCGTGTCCTTACCTCTCCCTCTAGATTGTAAGCCTTTGGGCAAGGTCCTCCTCCTTTTGTGTCCTACCTGATCATGCACTTCCATTACTGTGAACCCATGCTATGCATCTGAGGGAACCTAACTTGCCTAATCTCCATGCTCCCTTCCAGTGACTAAGCATTACCTTGTACTCATACTGTGCTGCATAATCTGGTCTTTCTTGAATTCAGGTATTGTCATTTTGCTGTATGTCACCCCTAAATATTGTATGTATCCCTATTTATTGTCCAGCGCTGCGTAATATGTTGGCGCTTTATAAATACAATAAATAAATAAATATCCGACCTCAGTATCCGGGGCAGATTCGGATATCTGGATAGAAAAAACGGAAGTGGCCTTTAAATTGCTTTAAAAACATTTTTTAGGGTAACTGAGGCATGTAGCATTATTATTTTTTTTAAAGGGAAACACTAATTGATGATGTGGGGACTTAAATTCCCCCCCCCCCCCCCCCAAATAAAAATGGCTGTCAATTAACATCAGGACTAGGTTCCAGACAGCGGTCGTGCAGCTCACTTTGTGTCCAAAGTCCAACCGCACAACTGGGACATGGCAGTTTTCAGCCCAGACACCTCCAAAAAATTACGCAGCAATTGTGTTTTGGGTTAAATATAGATGGTATCAGCACAGAAGCAGTGGCCTGTTTCACCCTGGCGGTGGGAGCAGCAAAGGCAGCAGGAGCAGGGCAATGCAGTAGCAGCAGGTGTAATGTCTGCCAGGAGCATGCCGGATGTGGCACTTGGCATGTGGCACTTGGCACGTGCCAAATGCCATGCGCAAAGTGACATGTGCCAAGTGCAAAGTGCCACCTGCCACGTGCAAAGTGCCATGTGCAAAGTGCCACCTGCCAAGTGCAAAGTGCCAAATGCAATGTGCCAAGGGCAACGTGCCAAGTGCCAAAGGCCACGTGCCAAGTTCCACGTGCCGAGTGACAGTCAGACAGCAGAGGAGAAGACACTAACTGTCACACTGGCACTGCTACCTCAAGCTACCTGCTACCTAATTAACAATATAACAATAGTGTAGTTATAGTGAAGGTGTTAATTACTGAACAGCTTTAGGTTTATCACTGTATACAGCACTTGCTAGGCCAGCAGCACTGGAGCATGTCTCTTAGTGAGCATTCAGAAGCAAGGATGAGATTTCTCATCATGGCAGCCCTCCTTATTATACAAGGGGGCCTGCCAGGGTTCCTTTCTGTGATTGGGTGCCAGGGTTTAGGCTGGGAGCCCTCTGAATGGCTCAATGAGGTCAGGTGGGGCTGGCCAGGGTTCCCTTCAGTGATTGGTTGCTAGGGCTTTTGCTGGGAGCCCTCTCATTGGCTCAATTATGTCATCTCCTTAATTACAGTATTCAGATCTGGATATCCGGGTATGGGACCAAATATCTGCAGATAGCTATCCGGATTTGCACAGAAATCCGGAATCTGAATCCGAATTGGATAGCTGAAAAAAGGTCGGATGTCCGGGTTACCCAGATATACGGAATCCGGATGAGCACCACTGTTCAGAGGCACTCAGAGCTCAGCTGCATTGTGTACTAGCACAAATTATTAGCCAGAGGAAGTCAATAAGTCCAGGAAACATGTTACCATTGTTTTGCCAATTATCCAAATCAAATCCTTATTTATAGATCTAGTGTCAGCCACCTCTTCTTTCCATATTTTAGTTGCTTTTAACTAAGTTTTATCTCAACCTGTGCACCTCTTTTTTTCCCATTGTATTCTCTAACTTCCATTGGAGGAGGTTTTCGGTTCCCAACTCCTCACTCTTTTTGTTTTAGCTGTACTGTGTTCCTCCTTTTTTCTAAGAGAGTGACCACATTAAGAAGGTTTCAAGATCAATCAAGTGGAGATGGTTATAAAGTTTCCACCTGCTATATTGGTTGGTTGTTCATGTCAGCAATGTCAATTTGTGAGTACTACTTAAATATTCTGGTAGCAATAATTTTACAGGCAATCTGTTGGATAATCTGTTCTATTTTATGTAGAGGAGAAGGGGGAAGTGTGGGAAATGCACTATTGTGAATTAAAGTAGATAAATAATAAAGGAGGTTTGTCAGCATACCTCCCTTGTTTGAAACACAATGTCCCTGCAGCAAGAGTTTTGTAAGCTGTAGTCATGTGTCATCCACAGTCATTGTCAGTACCTGCAACAACAGAATGTGGACAGACAAGTGGACACAGCAGGGCCTCAATGATCTGATTTTTTTGTTTTGTTAGGGAGGTATACCCCATCTATCCCCACTCAATAGGTTTAGGCAGTTCAAAGATTCACACTTCTTACAACCTACTCAATGGGAACGGCTACTGGCGCAAGACCAGATTTGGCAAGCTATAAACAGTTCAAGCAAGACTCGGTAGAAAAATAGATGCTTACATATTTATTCTATCACCAAGAAAGCCAATGTTTCAGGGCATAGCCCCTTTCTCAAGGCATAAGTTAGACAGCTTGTAACAGTTGTAAATGCAGGTCATCTCCTCACCACCCTGCTGACAGCATTGATATCTCCACAGCAGCATGTATATTGAGGCAGCTGGAAGATCTGCACCTTACATTTAAAAGGCATTCTTCTTGTTGTTTAAGAAGAACATGAGTGACCTCTTGGGGTAGGTCCTGTAAGAGGTTCAGGTCATTCTTATATACTCAGGAGATGACTTGGAGTTAGGAGGAAGAAAGCAATGTGGGTGTCCCATTGTTCCCTCTGATTTTCACATCAGGATCAGGTGAGAGTTTAACAGCAGTCTTCCTGCAGACAACCCAAGTGATAAGGGATAAAATGAGGGCAAGTGAAAGGACTTTCACGCAGATTTTCCTCCCATTGAGGCAGACACTAACCTTGGGTCCGATGATAATGGGGTGGTTACAGAAATTGCTTGTCAACTGCCTTGTCAGGAATCAGCTCAAACAGCAAGACAGGGAGGAACCTGCCCCTGAGAAGGGGACTACCTGCTACCAAGCATCTCAGGGACAGGGGCATATCTAATGATGGAGGAAGCAGTAGAAGATAATACTTAACAAATGACAATTTATAGCTAACGTAAAAAAAAAAATGTTTATAAACTGGCAGATATCTAGGGCCTGATTCAATAAATTTTTTCCTGAACATAGGAAGAAAATGTTTAGTGGGTCTACATGAAAAGGGCGCCGGTAAAAAAGGGCGCCTGGTGGAGCCCATATATAGCAACTTCGGCTACAAAAAAGGCGCCTGGTGTAGCCCATATAAACTTCGGCTACAAAAAAAAGGCGCCTGGTGTAGCCCATATCAAAACTTCGGCTACAAAAAAAAAAGGCGCCTGGTGTAGCCCATATAAAAACTTCGGCTACAAAAAAAAAAAAGGCGCCTGGTGTAGCCCATATAAAAACTTCGGCTGCAAAAAAACTCCGGGATGTATAAATTACTATTCCCCCTCCAGGCCGCCATGGATAGTGGGGGAATGAAATAATTCGGCTTCCAGTGCTTGTAGCCCATATAAAAACTTCGGCTACAAAAAAACTCCGGGATGTGTAAATTACTATTCCCCCTCCAGGCCGCCATGGATAGTGGGGGGAATGAAATAATTCGGCTTCCAGCACTTGTAGCCCATATACAAACATAGGCTACAAAAAAAAAAGGCAATAATATGGGCTACAAAGGGGCACCTTGCTGTAGCCGAAAACCTTGTAGTCGAAAAAAATATGGGCTACAAAGGGGCGCCCTACTGTAGCCGAAAACCTTGTAGCCGAAAAAATATGGGCTACAAAGGGGAGCCTGCTTGTAGCCTATATCAAAACTCGGGCGCCCTTTTCTACACCTTGTAGCCCATATTTCCAGAAATAACATTGATGTCTATGGCGGCGCCCTTTTCATACAGGCAGCTCGGGCGCCCTTTTCAACCGATCCCTGTTTAGTATTATAAAATATCTCCTGAGTATCTAAAAAAATAAAAAAGAACAAAATGAAAATCATACAGTGGGACTAATACTGCCCTGGCTGGCTTGCTTGCCAATACATTCCTTTTCTGTAGTGTAGTGGGTATGCAGCCTGCTCCCTTTCACCTTCCATTCTACTGGGAAATAGAACCATGTTGTTGCTCAAGAGACACATTTATTAAATCTTATCTAAAGTATGTTGAGAGAGTGCAGAATGTATACACAACTGTATCAAAAGCACTGTACACATCCCACATATAATTATGTTGATTACAAACAAACTGGCTGTGAAACAAATTAAATCATCGAAAACATTAAAGAATTGCAAGTCTAGTAATCTGTATTCGAGATTCATACTTATATTGTGACATATTGTATGGTGGCATGACGCCAGCTCCTCCATTCAGCCTATTTATTCAATCTATTAAATATGCAAAATAGTCTAATCATTTTCAATATTATTTATCTTTTCTAATTTGGCATTTCAGTTGGCAAACAAAGTACAGTGCCGTTTTTTCTAAGACATCTCAGACAAGTCAGACAATGCAATTCACAGAAGGCTTTTACCAGCAGTGGGAGCTATTATGATTTTCATAGTTACATAGTCAGTGTGGTTGAAAAAAAAAGACACCCACCCATCATGTATAATATGGTCCAACACTGTCTTGCACTATCACATATCCCAGCTGATCCAGAAGAAGGCAAAAAAACAACAACTTTACAATGCTTGGGCCAAAAATCCTCAGTGCCAGATATCAGTCAGATAAAATCAAAGACCAAATCATATGGAAAATGAAATAAACTCAAGAAAACACAGGGGGAACATGCAACTTCCATGGAGATGGTGTCCTGTCTGAGTTTGGAAATGAGGTCTGTGGTGATGTCACCATGCCACCCCTTAGTGAGTTATTTAGTGCTCTTCCACTCTCACCACTTATTGATTACTCCAGGGCAATTAGTATTCTTCTTCCTTCTGCCATTTCTTTATGGCACATTTATCTGCTCTTAACCCCTACATTTGGGACATGTCCATCTCCCTACCCATGCAATTAGAAGACATTCCTTAGGCCTCTTGCACACTGCAAGTGATTCTGATTCAGATTCCGCTTTTTAATCCGTTTTTACATCCGATTCAGATTCCGATTTGCAGTTTGCTCCCTGCACACTGCAAATCGGAATCTGAATCGGATGTAAAAACTGATTAAAAAGCGGAATCTGAATCGGAATCACTTGCAGTGTGCAAGAGGCCTTACTCCTATTTAAGGGTTGGTTAACACTATGTGCACTTTTTTTAAAGCGGTTTAACACCCAGCATTACAACTTTGCTTTAAAAGATTGCTTACAGCTTACAAACTATTATGCCAGATTTTTTTTTAAGCAGAAATTCACTGAATGGGCTAAACATGACATTTTAGTGTTGGATTCAACTTGGAATCCGCATCCGTTCTTATCTTTAGTTACAAAATGTATCTTTATTTGGAATACAAATAGACCTTTGAAAAGCCTGCCGGGGAAGCCCTCTTTGTTCTCTCAGAGCAGTGTTTGTTTGTTACATTGTAGATAGATACATTCGTAACTAAACAAGCAAGCAAGGAGGAGAATTTCTAGCTAAATGCAGCACTAAAATATCATGTTTAATCCATTCAGTGAATTTCTGCTAAAAAAAAATCTGGCATAATAGTTTATAAGCTGTAAGCAATCTTTTAAAGCAAAGTTGAAATGCTGGGTGTTAGACCACTTTAAGCACCAGTGAATTGATATATTGCTGTGTGATTTTTAGCAAGAGTTTTTCAACCAGCACTGAGGCAGATTCTTACCTTCACCTTTCCTTACAATAAGGACACATACATACTTTGCAATTAAGGTTTATCCTTCCACCCTCTGTAATAAAGGCTCATCCAGGCTCCTCCTTCATATTTAGTGCATATTCTATCCTCTCTCTGGCCATAATTAGTTTAAAAACTATCCCTTTCACAAATGAGGCAAACTTACTTCACCCCTACAGTTAGGTCATATCCATTACTTTCTAGTTAGAGTTAGAACATTAATTCCAATCACCCTACATATAGGATACATACAGTACACCCACTCACTACATCATTAGAACACATGTATTTTTTCCTCAAGGAAACTGACACATTTTCTCCCCCTGCAATTAGGCCCTATCACTTAGGACATATTCATTCTCTACCACAGATATTAGAATACATCCATTGCTACTCTATGATTAATTGTTTCTCTGGCATACTCTTTAATTAGCCTTTATACCTGTTTTCTCACCCTCTATAAATGAAATGCCTCTGCACCCTCCAGCCTAGCTGGAAATAAATAATAATAAAAAAACCTTATACATTTCAAATGAGAGCCACTGCCACAAATGCTATGACATAGGGACATGTGTGCCTCATAATTAATGAAAAAAAACTTAAGTTGATAATATGCTATGTATATTTGCACTGATAGCACATTTAGTGTATTTTACAGAAACAATACCTTGATTAATATTATAGAAAAAAGTAGAAAATATTATGTAATGCACAAACTCATAACAACACTACACTACATACTGCAATTATATCATGCAAGAGAAAAAAAAACTTTGTCAAGAAAAACTTTGCTCTCATTTGTCCCTCTTTCAGGACTGATGTACAAATATGTGCTAATATATGTATATTTATACTGAAAATGTGTTTATGCATGATGAGGGTGTGGCAGGGGTGTGGTTTGAGGTGTGACAGGGGCGTTTCTTAAAGTGTCCCTCTTTCTTATCTCTAAATGTTGGGAGGTCACATTATGTAGGTATTGTATTAATTTAATTTTCTACTCCTACATGACTAGGCCACAAGCAGTTATTACTGCTCCCTATGCAACCGCGTCAGGGCTGGTTCACATTGAAAGAGCTTTTTCTAAGCACTTTGTGATTTTAAAAGTGCTTGCTTATGTAATGCTATGTGTTGCATTGCATTACCAAGAGCTTTTTAAATCACTAGTGCTTAAATAGCTCTTGCAGTTTGAACCAACCCCCACACATATTGCTAAGAAAATACAAAATTGTGTAAAAATGTAAATGGAAAAAACAGGCAAATTCACATATTATTTTGTGTATTTGTACAGCAAACACAAAAGGATTGCTCGCTCCCAGACAGCACTCTGCCACTTATATAGTCTGCAGACTGCCAGTCAGCCAATAAGAAGTGCAAATACCTTACACTAAGGCTATCATTCATAAAGTATTTCCGCATGCGGAAATGCTTAAAACAGCTGACTTTACCGAACACTCGGCAAAGTCAGCATTCATAAAGGCTCTTTCCGCATGACACTACCGAGCAGAGTGATAAATCACCGCCTTGTGCGGTGATTATCGGAACAAATGTAGCAAAATGTTAATTCATGAAGATCACCGCAAGTGGTGTGAGGTCGGGAAGTACCGCTCCCTCTGATGTGGCGATACTAATGTAAGTGAATGGAGGCACACAGACCTCCCAGGCAGCTGCAGCAGAGCGGAACACGGAGAAATGTATCAACTCAGCAGCTTCCGTGTCTCCGCAACCCTTCCGCCTGCCTACCGCCTGCCTAGTTCGGGGAATCTCCGCACTGCTACCGCACATGGATACTTTTTTATGAATGCCCACCCAGAAGTCTAAAACACCGCCAGCGGTGTTTTCCCGCATTGATTCCCCTTACCGACAGCTCCTTTATGAATGATAGCCTTAGTCTGCAGTACTTAATTAAGCAGAGACTGAGCAATTCAGCCGATCATTGGAGAGGGCTTCAGTCACATATAGACAAGGGCTATGTGACCAGCAGGGGGCACCAGCGTGCAGGAAACTCCCTCTCATCCTTCCCCCTCCTAACTAAACTGCATAAGGAGCTGCAAATAAAGTTTAAAATATGCAAACACTAGTGCACACACATGACAGGCGGGTGTCCCGTGCACTGCCACTACTCGGGACCCCCAAACCAACATGTAACACAATAGGGGAGTGCAGGCAAGCCCTGTAGCTGCCACCACCAGGAACTCACCCCCACCACTCAGCCCCACCAGTTTCCTGCATGCTGGTGCCCCCTGCTGGTCATATAGCCCTTGTCTATATGCGACTGAAGTCTGAAGTTATTGGCTGACTGGCAGTCTGCAGACTATATAAGTGGCAGAGTGCTGTCTGGGAGTGAGCAATCCTTTTGTGTTTGGTAAATTGAAGGAGTGGTGGGGGTGAGTTCCTGGTGGTGGCAGCTCCAGGGCTTGCCTGCGCTCCCCTGTTGTGTTAAATGTTGGTTTGGGGGTCCCGAGTAGTGGCAGTGCTCAGGATCCCTGCCTGTCATGTGTACTAGTGTTTGTGTGTATTTGTTTAGCACTGATATCTTGTGCAACACATTACAGAGTACATAGCCATGTCATGTCACTGACTGTCCTCGGAGGAGCTCTAATATAATCCTTACCATGATCATGCTCTAATGCCTCTACCATATTATCATAATGTACTTGTATAGCACTGACATCTTCTGTAATATTATGACACAACAGATAAAGTGACAACAGAACAGGTTGCTATGGTGCAACAAGCAATGTTATGGTACACTTGTATTGTTCTACTATATATATATATATATATATATATATATATATATATATATATATATATATATATATATATATATATATATATATATATACTGTATATTCAATCACATGAAGGACAAATAGTAATTATGTGAGCACTTTACCTGACATAGAATAAGAACAAAAAAGAAACATACATTACTCAGTAAAGTAGGCCATGTATTTAGTAATTTAAAATTTTCAAGCCATGTGGCCGGATTAGCAGGAACAATAAGGTTAAGTGCATGTTGTATGTAATGCGTAACCGTGGCCTTTCTATTGTACATGAGAAATTAAAGCGCAGACATAAAAAGCACATACTCCATGCTGCTATCTTTTTTTTTTTGTAGTTTCTCGATAAATGGAGAAAGTAAAACATCCAATTAAACATTGCAAAGGGAGGACTTTGGTTGTGTTTTGAAATCACCTTTTCAAAGACTCCTTTGTAACGGTGCAGTTTCATTTCTCATTTACCCTGGGCTGACACGGTGCATTCAGAAATGAAAGGGGAGCTCATTTTATAACATTAATGAATATAAGCAGAGAGTGAACGTGGCAAATATGGATATAAAAGGACACGGTTCAAACAGTCACCTTGACATCCTATCCTACTAATCCTACTAATATAATAAATGGGAAAGTTCGGATGTTTGGATGTTTGGATGTTTGGATGTTTGTTACTCGATCACGCAAAAACGGCTGAACGGATTTGAATGAAATTTGGCACACACATAGTACATTACCTGGAATAAAGTATAGGATACTTTTTATTCCCATAACCAGAAAGAGATAAATACAAATTTCACTGGAAAATGTAAACTGCAGACATTCTTACACTGTTACACTGGAGGTGTGTTTAGCTTCTAAGGGTAGAATGGTTAATTTGCATATTTTCAGCAGTGATGCACTGGGAGACATCTCAAGCTTAGTGTTGGGCGAACAGTGTTCGCCACTGTTCGGGTTCTGCAGAACATCACCCTGTTCGGGTGATGTTCGGGTTCGGCCGAACACCTGATGGTGTTCGGCCAAACTGTTCGGCCATATGGCCGAACTAAGAGTGTATGGCCGAACGTTACCCGAACGTTCGGCTAGCGCTGTGATTGGCCGAACGGGTCACGTGTAGTGTTGGGCGAACATCTAGATGTTCGGGTTCGGGCCGAACATGGCCGCGATGTTCGGGTGTTCGAGCCGAACTCCGAACATAATGGAAGTCAATGGGGACCCGAACTTTCGTGCTTTGTAAAGCCTCCTTATATGCTACATACCCCAAATTTACAGGGTATATGCACCTTGGGAGTGGGTACAAGAGGAAAAAAAATTAGCAAAAAGAGCTTATAGTTTTTGAGAAAATCGATTTTAAAGTTTCAAAGGGAAAACTGTCTTTTAAATGCGGGAAATGTCTGTTTTCTTTGCACAGGTAACATGCTTTTTGTCGGCATGCAGTCATAAATGTAATACATATAAGAGGTTCCAGGAAAAGGGACCGGTAACGCTAACCCAGCAGCAGCACACGTGATGGAACAGGAGGAGGGTGGCGCAGGAGGAGAAGGCCACGCTTTGAGACACAACAACCCAGGCCTTGCATGAGGACAAGAAGCGTGCGGATAGCAATTTGCGTTTTGTCGCCATGCAGTCATAAATGTAATACAGATGAGAGGTTCAATAAACAGGGACCGGAAACGCTAACCCATCACAGATGTTCATTGTTCATGTTACTTGGTTGGGGTCCGGGAGTGTTGCGTAGTCGTTTCCAATCCAGGATTGATTCATTTTAATTTGAGTCAGACGGTCTGCATTTTCTGTGGAGAGGCGGATACGCCGATCTGTGACAATGCCTCCGGCAGCAGTGAAACAGCGTTCCGACATAACGCTGGCTGCCGGGCAAGCCAGCACCTCTATTGCGTACATTGCCAGTTTGTGCCAGGTGTCTAGCTTCGATACCCAATAGTTGAAGGGTGCAGATGGATTGTTCAACACAGCTATGCCATCTGACATGTAGTCCTTGACCATCTTCTCCAGGCGATCGGTGTTGGAGGCGGATCTGCACGCTTGCTGTTCTGTGTGCTGCTGCATTTGTGTCAGAAAATTTTCCCACTCCAAGGACACTGCCGATACCATTCCCTTTTGGGCACTAGCTGCGGCTTGTGTTGTTTGCTGCCCTCCTGGTCGTCCTGGGTTTGTGGAAGTCAGTCTGTCGGCGAACAACTGGCTAGAGGAGGGGGAGGATGTCAATCTCCTCTTTAAAGTCTCCACAAGGGCCTGCTGGTATTCTTCCATTTTGACCTGTCGGACTCTTTCTTCAAGCAGTTTTGGAACATTGTGTTTGTACCGTGGATCCAGAAGGGTATAAACCCAGTAATTGGGGTTGTCCAGAATGCGCACAATGCGTGGGTCACGTTCAATGCAGTCCTAGGCCGAAGAGGTCATAGCCTAGGGTCACACAAACCTGTTTATTTGGGCTATTTCAATGGTAGTGATGGTGACGTACATAAATCTCAGCTATGGCCGTTAGCAACGTCTGAATTTCACGAAATGTCTCATGCAGGTAGAAGACATATTGTTAGACTTGGATTCCAAAGATGGGGTCCCTACATCTCTGCAAACCAGAGTTACAGGGGTCCAAAATTGGTAAAATCCCCCATAGACTTTCATTGCCTCCCTATTTCACTTTCAAAAATCTCACATCTTTTCAAAGGGCAATGGCTCAGCAGTACCAAATTTTCTAGCATTGTAGGGACCCTTAGGGGGATCATGACTGGTGAGTTTTGCCACTGCTGAGCCATTGCCCTTTGAAATGGTGTGAGATTTTGGAACGGTAAATAGTAGGCCCAATGAAAGCCTATGGGGGATTTTACCAATTTTGGACCCCTGTAACTCTGGTTTGCAGAGATGTAGGGACCCCATCTTTGGAATCCAAGTCTAACAATATGTCTTCTACCTGCATGAGACATTTCGTGAAATTCAGACGTTGCTAACGGCCATAGCTGAGATTTATGTACGTCACCATCACTACCATTGAAATAGCCCAAATAAACAGGTTTTTGTGACCCTAGGCTATGACCTCTTTGGCCTAGGGGCCCGAAACTCACCAGTCATGTTCCCCCTAAGGGTCCCTACAATGCTAGAAAATTTGGTACTGCTGAGCCATTGCCCTTTGAAAAGATGTGAGATTTTGGAAAGTGAAATAGGGAGGCAATGAAAGTCTATGGGGGATTTTACCAATTTTGGACCCCTGTAACTCTGGTTTGCAGAGATGTAGGGACCCCATCTTTGGAATCCAAGTCTAACAATATGTCTTCTACCTGCATGAGACATTTCGTGAAATTCAGACGTTGCTAACGGCCATGGCTGAGATTTATGTACGTCACCATCACTACCATTGAAATAGCCCAAATAAACAGGTTTTTGTGACCCTAGGCTATGACCTCTTCGGCCTAGGACTGCATTGAACGCGACCCAGGCATTGTGCGCATTCTGGACAACACCAATTACTGGGTTTATACCCTTCTGGATCCACGGTACAAACACAATGTTCCAAAACTGCTTGAAGAAAGAGTCCGACAGGTCAAAATGGAAGAATACCAGCAGGCCCTTGTGGAGACTTTAAAGAGGAGATTGACATCCTCCCCCTCCTCTAGCCAGTTGTACGCCGACAGACTGACTTCCGCAAACCCAGGACGACCAGGAGGGCAGCAAACAACACAAGCCGCAGCTAGTGCCCAAAAGGGAATGGTATTGGCAGTGTCCTTGGAGTGGGAAAATTTTCTGACACCCATGCAGCAGCACACAGAACAGCAAGCGTGCAGATCCACCTCCAACACCGATCGCCTGGAGAAGATGGTCAAGGACTACATGTCAGATGGCATAGCTGTGTTGAACAATCCATCTGCACCCTTCAACTATTGGGTATCGAAGCTAGACACCTGGCACAAACTAGCAATGTACGCAATAGAGGTGCTGGCTTGCCCGGCAGCCAGCGTTATGTCGGAACGCTGTTTTAGTGCTGCCGGAGGCATCGTCACAGATCGGCGTATCCGCCTCTCCACAGAAAATGCAGACCGTCTGACTCAAATTAAAATGAATCAATCCTGGATTGAAAACGACTACGCAACACTCCCGGACCCCAACCAAGTAACATGAACAATGAACATCTGTGATGGGTTAGCGTTTCCGGTCCCTGTTTATTGAACCTCTCATCTGTATTAAATTTATGACTGCATGGCGACAAAACGCAAATTGCTATCCGCAGGCTTCTTGTCCTCATGCAAGGCCTGGGTTGTTGTGTCTCAAAGCGTGGCCTTCTCCTCCTGCGCCACCCTCCTCCTGTTCTATCACGTGTGCTGCTGCTGGGTTAGCGTTACCGGTCCCTTTTCCTGGAACCTCTTATATGTATTACATTAATGACTGCATGCCGACAAAAAGCATGTTACCTGTGCAAAGAAAACAGACATTTCCCGCATTTAAAAGACAGTTTTCCCTTTGAAACTTTAAAATCGATTTTCTCAAAAACTATAAGCTCATTTTGCTAAATTTTTTTCCCTCTTGTACCCACTCCCAAGGTGCACATACCCTGTACATTTGGGGTATGTAGCATGTAAGGAGGCTTTACAAAGCACAAAAGTTCGGGTCCCCATTGACTTCCATTATGTTCGGAGTTCGGCTCGAACACCCGAACATCGCGGCCATGTTCGGCCTGTTCGGCCCGAACCCGAACATCTAGGTGTTTGCCCAACACTACTCAAGCTCACTCCAACCTGAATTATTGCAAATTCTTTCTGTTTTAAGAAAGCAAACTTTTGTTTTTCTTAACATCTTAGTAAGTGGGCTTTTAGGACCATTGTAGTCCCTTACACACTCCAATGAGTTCTGGGTCACCATGAGCTTGCCGGTTAGTCTGTACCTCTCGGTGTTACAAGCCCTACTGCATAGAGCCAAATTAATCCATGTCATGCACTGATGAGGATCAAACTATCCAAAACAGTCTGTATGCATGTTGGATTATTATGGCTCTGTATGAATTAACAAGCTGACACATCATTGCATTCCAACGGTTCTGGAGGTGTGTTTCGCTTCTAAGGATAACAATGGTTAATTTGCATATATTCAGCAGTGATGCACTGGGCGACATTTTAAGCTTACTCCAACCTGAATTATCGCAAATTCTTTCTGTTTTAAGAAAGCAAACTTTTGTTTTTCTTACACTGTCAATGGCAGGGTTCTTAAACTAAACACAGTTGGTCACTGGGTGACTGGGATTAATATTCAGAAAAGTGGGTGGAGCCTACAAAACCTACTCAAAATTCACCTATTGATTTTCAAAGGAGTGGAGCCACAGCCAATTAGATTTATTTCATTTCAATGTCAATTATTGATGCCAAAGACCGCAAAGCTCACAAACTAGGTCATCCTTCAGTAATTGTGTGTTAGGATTAAAAAAAGTGGGCAGAGCTAACATTAGCCAATTACATACCCGGGCAACGCCGGGCGACCAGCTAGTATTTAAATATTTCTTATTTTTGAAATGTACCATCTAGCTGCATGCGGGTATGCTACTAATATTCACCCACAGCTAAAAAAAATTGTTTTGTTTTGTTTTAAAATATGGTTTATTATATAAAGTAAAAAAAAAAAAAAAAAAAAAACTTGATGTAATGTAATTGTAAAATGTAATCTGAAATCATGTGCCGTTCGAAGGCATAAAAATATCCATGATGGGGGTTTCTATATTATTATATACCCCTGAGAATATCTACTGGCATCCTTAGGGACCTCTTTGTTTTAAATTAGCTAACAGCTCAGATGTAATAATGTAAGCGAAGGTAACCTCTTGCTCTGAACAGATGGCAGGGTGGAAGTTCGCTATCTCTGTCATAAACATCATTCCAAATTTAACAGACTTTGCAGGAGCTGCAAGCTAAGTCATTTATTGTAGAAATGAATGATTACTCACATCATTATCAAACACGTTTGCATGGGCATATGCAAGGTTTTAAAGATATAGCTAAAAATAAACATGAAGTTAATTCCAAAGTAATTAATTGTTGAGAAAGATTGTGAATAAAATAGTTAGCACTAGTTCACTCTCACATTTTAATTCATATTTTATTTAAGGAATATATGGTAAATATACAAAGCACAAACTTGCATGCATTGTGCATAAACCATTTTTGCATTTTTCAATATTTTATAACCTGTCTGGCTGAGTTTGCAATGCTGACTTCTTGTGTTAATATCAGATGCAGCTTGGCTGAACTGAATAGCAATCTGTGTAATAACCAAATACTTTCCCCTACCTTAGCACTACCCACATTAGGTACTCAAGGAGTAGTTTAAGGGGCCCTAGCTAGTCTTTCATTGTGTCATGGGGCTGAGTGACCTAGCTCACTTCCTTTGTGCTACTGCTGATAGATTAACTCTTTGTGGTTCATCATCAATCTCGTCATCAATTTTTTTTAATTTCACCTTGCTCTATTTTGTTATGAAACATTTACCCTACGCACACTCTCCACAGTGATGAATGCCTTCTTGTTATAGGCAAGGCAGAATAATGAGAGGTAAACATTGTTTTTATAGAGAAACTAAAGAAATAGTGGGGTAAATTAATGCTTTATTACACGCTGAACATAGACAAACTAATTACACTGCTGGCAACAAAGTGTGCAGTGGGGGGCGGTTAGGTGATTCAGGTGAGAAGGGGCTCCCACTCCCCTGGCAGTAAGAAGTTTCTTGATGCAGCCAACCAGAAGACACTCAGGTAGTCAGGCACTTTTAATTTAGTTATTGCAGAAAGTACAGACATACAATGTACAAAAATGTTGCGGGTTGCTATATGCATTAAAACAGGCTGCTAAACTAGAGTTTTCAAGAAAAAAAAAGTTCTGCTCTAGATGTGCAAGAGAAAGCATTCATGTAGGAATTTAAAATTAACAGCATCTCTATATACAATGCGTAACATAGAAGCATGGGAAAGGGGGCCGAAAAAAACCTCAAGAATGGATAGTTCCAAGAACATACGCTAAGTGATGTCAGTTGATAAAAATAGCATGATAGTCATTGGCTCTATTATTTCTGTATTGCCACATTCTTTCTCAACTTTGGCTACATGGCTGAGGTTGATATCTAGGCATACGCCTGGACAGCTGCATTCCTTAATCACTGTTTACATATATGCACTGTCATGCAGTGCCTTGTTTTATGTCAACCATCCAACCTTAACATTAAGATTAGCCTACCATTCTTAATATGCTCTACCAGACACATGGTGTGACTTAACAAGTTAAATAATCGTACTCAATGCCAAGCAGCTGCAGCTAAAGCTAACAAAATTTTGGGATGCATTAAAAGGGAAATAAAAACTCGAGATGCTAGCATAATATTGCCTCTGTTTAAGTCTCTAGTAAGGCCACATCTGGAATATGTAATTCAGTTCTGGGCACCACATTACAAAAAAGATATTGCAGTTTTAGACCAGGTGCAGAGACGAGCAACAAAATTGATACGTGGGATGGAAGGTCTCACTTATCAAGAAAGGTTAGATAAACTGGGTTTATTTAGTCTAGAGAAAAGATGCCTTAGAGGGGATCTAATTAACATGTATAAATACATCAGAGGGCAATATCATAGCTTGGCGGATGAGCTTTTTGTCCCTAGGCCTTCTCAAAGGACTAGAGGACATGATCTGCGCATGGAGGAAAAACGTTTTAGCCATTTATTTAGGAAAGGATTCTTTACAGTAAGAGTGATTAAGATGTGGAATGCATTGCCACAGGAAGTCGTTATGGCAAACTCTATACCGGCATTTAAAGGGGGCTTAGATGCTTTCCTTGCATTGAAAGACATCGATGGCTACAATTACTAGGTAATGCCTAATGATGTTGATCCAGGGATTTTATCTGATTGCCATCTGGAGTCGGGAAGGAATTTTTCCCTTTAGTGGCTAATTGGACCGTGCCTTGTAAGGGTTTTTTCGCCTTCCTCTGGATCAAAAGGGATATGTAAGGGAGCAGGCTGGTGTTGTACTTTATACTGGTTGAACTCGATGGACGTATGTCTTTTTTCAACCAAAATAACTATGTAACTATGTAACCCCATTGTGTATTCTGTTTGGCTGAGCTCCAGCTCACTTGCCTGATCTAGTCAGCCTGAAAAAAACCTAAACTGACTCTAGCACACTGTTTTGCCTGAAAGCTGTCTAACCTGACCTCAGGTCTCTATTGTGTCATCACTCCACCTGTTTCCAATATGCCACAATAATATCCACTGATTCTGTCAGCCAGCAGTGGGGTGATCCTTGATGCTGTGACCTGGGAGGGAATTCTCAGAAACAAAGAGCCTGGTATCTACTTAAGTTATAAGTCCATCATCCCTTATGGGGTGCTCTGGCAAAATGCATGAAATCCTTAGATTCTAAACCATGAGTGAGTCCACATCTCCCATTACTATGGAGATTAAAATTAAAACAGTAACTTGCAGTCAGTACAGAGGTCTTGGAAAAACACAGCAATGCTTAACTCCACTCTATTTCCTGAGTGTTGACTGACCTGACAGTAGCTTGTCCAATGTATTGCCTGTAACTGGCCTGCCCTGAACTTGGCTTGTCTGTTGGCTACTCTTCATCAGTCCCTTCAGGATCTTAGGATCTCCCACTATGACCTCCCCACAGTTTCCAGTAGCTTGTGGTGATGCAATATTGAGACCACAGCTTGGATATTCTCTCATCAGTTAAGAATCTGGTGCTTTCTAGGGATAGCTTCCCATTATATTTTGTGTTGAGCCCACTTGCCAAGAATGATGGGTTCTGAACTCACATCAACCTAAAGATCTTATTATGATTATTAGTCCGGGCCTCAATGTCAGATTACTAGAGATGCAATGAGAAATCAAGTGGGAATCCACAACTACTGCAATACCCATTAACATGTTTAGCATTACTTCTGAGGACAATACTTCATGACAATATCATTAAATGTAAGACTTAAATTGGACCTAAGGTGTGCGTGCTTCTCTGTCTCTTTACCAATAAAAAAGTGTCCCTTTAACAAGAGCGAGTGCATAATGTACTTTGCACACACCCTGTCTCTTCCAACCACCACTTTCTCCTAAAGCCACACCCTCATGAGTGAAAAATGCCATTGACAATTTCAGCTCTTCGTAGCTCACAATGGCTGCCTTTGCAGGCCCCATATGTTATCAGTACTGTGTAACAGACAATGGGGTTGATTCACTAAGCATAGCACAGTGTAACAGCATGAGTTAGCTACTGTTATGTGCGCTAGTGAATCAGCATGCCTTAGTTCTTTCTCCCTGCATGCTACACGGGCTAGTGGCAGCATAGCGTGCAATTCTTCTTTCCGAACACTGCTCCTTGATACCGCTTGCACCTTTACCTTATCTGGCTTTCTCTTCTTTTGAGGCTCATGCTGTCCGCATCTACTCCCCTCACCACTTCCAGGTTGCTGTCATCTTCCGTCCTCCTGGACCAGCCTCCACCTTCATTGACCACTTTTCCACATGACTTCTCCACTTTCTATTCACCAACATTCCTTCCATCATCATTGGGGACTTTAACATCCCCATAGACACTAGCTGTTCCACTACCACAAAATTCTTCTCGCTCACCTCATCCTATGACCTCTCCCAGTGGTCCTCAACCTCCACCCACAAAGATGGCCACACTTTGAACCTAGTTTTTACCCGGCTCTGCTCAGTTTCCATATTGAATAACTTTTCAGTCCCCCTTTTAGATCACAATCTCATAACTTTTACAATCAGTCCCTCCCTGCCTCCTCCAGCTACTGTAGTGCAGCCATCACGCTTATGCAGGAATTATCGCAACCTCGACCTCTGCTCCCTAGCTGATTCTCTGAAACCCTGGGCTCCCTGTCGTCCTACACTGACCCTGAGACAGCATCCATCTACTACTCCACCACAGTCACCGCTGTCATGAACAAAGCCGCCCCTCTCACCAACTTCCGCCCCTGCCGAATCAACAGACAGCCCTGGCTGACTGAACCCATCAAACAACTGAAAAGACAGTCCAGGGCAGCAGAACGGCAGTGGAGGAAAAGCTCCAATGCAGATGACTTTGTTTACTATAAAAACACACTGCTGCAGCTCAGGGATGCTCTCTCACTTGCAAAGCAGTCATACTTCTCTACACTTATTTTTTCACAGTTACATAACCCTTCAGCTCTCTTCACCATCCCCCGCCTCCCCCTACATCCACATGCTTGTCTGCAGAAGACTTTGCAGCATACTTCGTAAACACAAAATTGAAACACTACAGAACAGTATTCAAAAGCAACCCTATTCACTGGTCCAATCACCTCTTCCTTTTTCCTCTCTGCCTGGCAGCTCCTCAACTATCAACTATCCCTCTCTACATAACCACACACTCACTCAGACCTCCTCCCTGCTAACAACCTTCTCTGCCTTAACTGAGCAGCATCTTTCTTCACTAATCTCTAAAGCTCATCTCACTACAGGACCCTATTCCCTCTCATCTTATCCTGCAGCTCTCCTCTCCCCTCATTCCTGCTTTAACAACACTGTCTAACCTTTCCATCTCTACTGGCAATTTCCCAACTTCATTTAAGCAAGCTACATAACTCCCCTAATCAAAAAACCCTCCTTAGACCCTACTGCCCTTTCTAATTCCCACCCAGTCTCTCTCCTTCCCTTTGCCTCTAAAATGCTGGAACGCCACATTTATTCAAAGTTGTCTAACTTTCTCTCTGCTAATTCCCTGTTGGACCCCTTTCAGTCCGGCTTCCGCCCTCAACACTCTACGGAAACAGTTCTCACTAAGGTTGCCAATGACCTCCTAGTTGCTAAAGCCAAAGGCAGATTTTTGGTACTAATACTCCTAGATCTGTCCTCCGCGTTTCAACACTGTTGATCATACCCTACTTCTCCAGACCCTCTCAACACTGCAAATCAAGGGCCTAGCACACTCCTGGATCAACTCTTACCTATCTGGACATTCCTTCATGGTCTCCTATGCTAATACCAACTCCTCTCCGCACCCACTGTCTGTGGGAGTACCACAAGGCTCCGTCCTTGGACCCCTCCTCTTTTCCATTTACACCCACGGCCTGGGACAAATAATAAGCTCTTTTGGGTTTCAATATCACCTCTATGCTGATGACACCCAAATTTATTGTTCTGCCCCAGACCTCTCCACACTACTATCAACAGTCCCCAAATGTCTACCCGCTGTATCTACATTTATGTCATCCTGCTTCCTTAAACTCAATATGAGCAAAATGGAGATCGTGATATTTCCACCTTTGCTCTCTGTTCCACCTCCCATTGTCACAATCAATGTAGATAACACCCCAATAGCATCAACCCCCAAACCTCATTGCCTGGAGTAACTCTGGACTCTAAGCTCTCCTTTATACCACATATCAACACATTAACTACCTCCTGCTACTTTCATCTCAAAAAACATTTCTGGAATTCGCCCCTTCCTCTCACAAGAAGCAACTAAAATGCTTGTGAATGTCCTAATCATCTCCCTCTTGACTACTGTAAAACTCTACTGTATGGTCTACCAAAAAGCAGACTGACACCTCTCCAATCCCTACTAAACTCCGCTGCCCGTCTAATCCACCTCTCTTCTAGATCCTCTGAGGCAGCCCCTCTCTGCCAATCCCTCCATTGGTTACCAGTTGCCCAAAGGATCCAGTTTAAATTTCTCATGCTTGCATACAAAGCCAACTTTTTTGCTCCTATTAGGAGCGCTCCTAGCATTCACTCATTCCACACACATGCAATCATTGTCCTTAGCCAAGGGCTGAGGTAGAAGAATGGTTTAGAACAGCGTGACTGATAGAATCACAGTTCCTCGTGTGAGAACAAGCCTCTAACCACAGCACTGCTGAATAACCATCATTTGTGCAAAGTTAGTTGAGGCAACTTCAATCAGCATACGAACTGCTTCTTGTCACAGCATCCAGAGTAATTGCGTTTATACTGTGCTATCACTGCATGATCACACGCTCAATTACTTTGTGCATTTTCCATTTAAATTCATCGCTGCCAAGCAGCACTCACCAAGTCTTCAATCCCCTTGTCCAATTCACTCATAAGAGTCCCGTCAAAGCTTGTATCCGCGGCGTCCCGCGGTATACACTGCCACACTTACTGGTTTTAGGGATATTGGGGAAATCTTCTCTGGCCGGCCATACTTTTACTGCATGTGCGAGCAGGAGGATGCCAGGCTACCATGCTCTCTCACGAACGGGCCTGTAGCCACGCCTGCATATGCGTTACACCCACTGCATCACGTGGGCTTCCTCAGTGCATCTGCTGTGGATCACAGGCCGTTGGTGAGAGAGCCAAGCTGTTATTGGACCCAAAGCTGTGATACTCCGTTTTGTTAATTGCCTGATGAAGCGGGATTGTGCCCGTGAAACGCGTAGCAGTATTTTATAGGAGTATGTGAATAAATTGTCTGAATCTCAAGCAGCATCATGTCTGTTTTGGAGTGGCAGGTCCACCACCACCACCTGAATATTTTAAACGTTTTAGCATATTTTACTCTTTTGGCGCCTCTGTACACCTTTATGTCAAGTATATCCACCCCAGGTGAAAGGGTGGTTCACCCTCTTTTCTGCTATCTACAGAGAGCGACATCTTAGTCCTGAGTAGGGACAGGCCTAATCTCCCTACTTGCCTATACAGTGGTTGCCTAAAGCGGTAACCCTTGTTTGTAAGTATAATACTTGCATTTCATTAATCCTCCCTGATTCAATACATACTACACTATATTGGGCTCTTGGTTTTCTGCTTTAACCTCTTTAATCTCTAGATACCTCCCTGCCTGGACCCTCCATTCCTCACAGGAGACACTTTTGTCCTCCAGCCTAGTCACCTCCTCTCACTCTCGCATCTAAGATTTCTCAGTTCTCACATGCTATGCCTTTCCTTTGGGACTCTCTCCCTCAGCCGGTTCGTCATGCCATGAGTCTGGAAACCTTCAAACATACTCTGAAAACACACCTGTTCAGACAAGCCTATAATTTGCTATAGGCAGCACTAAAGGCACACTGGCTCACCCACTAACCCCTGTGTTTCCTTACCTGTTTTTTCCTCCCCACTACCCTCTAGACTGTAAGCTCGCAAGAGCAGGGACCTCCTCCTAGTGTTCGGGCCGGTGCACACCAAAAACCGCTAGCAGATCCTCAAAATGCTAGCAGATTTTGAAACGCTTTTTCTTCTTTTTCTGTAGCATTTCAGCTAGCGTTTTGCGGTTTTGTGAAGTGTTTTTGGTGTAGTAGATTTCCTGTATTGTTACAGTAAAGCTGTTACTGAACAGCTACTGTAACAAAAAACGCCTGGCAAACCGCTCTGAAGTGCCGTTTTTCAGAGCGGTTTGCGTTTTTCCTATACTTAACATTGAGGCAGAAACGCATCCACAATCCAAAAAATGCCTCACCCAGGCATTTTTCGTTTCTGCAAAATGCCTCCCGCTCTGGTGTGCACCACCCCATTGAGATACATTGACCAAGCAGATCCGCAGCCGCAAGCGGATCTGAAAACGCCCAAAAAGCCGCTCGGTGTGCACCAGCCCTAACTCATACTGCTGTAATTTTAACATATGCACATGTACCAACTACACATCAACTATGTATGTATTTGTATTTATTCTATTCAATGTCATGAGTCATGACTGTACAGTGTCTTGCATTTCTTAGGTATATTTGTTCCCCATTATTTGTTTGTACTATGTACAGCGCTACGGAAGATGTTGGCACTATTCAAATAAAAAATAATAATAATAATCAGGGTAGCGGGCACTCAGCACATGCTATGCTGCAGTCTGACAGAACCGAAAGATTTTGGACTAGTTCATATTCTTATGGGGCATTCTCAGGGTTTTCTATGTTTTCTAAAGCATTTAATGAATGGTAGTTGCTAAGTCTAACTGCCAAAATATTAAGATACCAGCCAGCATCCCTACTCATACACTATTTTGGCAGTTAAGCTTAGCAACTGCTGTTCAGGTTATGTTTTTGAAAACAAAAGAAATCCCAAGAATCCCCCATGATGAGATAGACTAGTCCAACATCTGTCTGTTCTGCCAATTTTAACTGCTTCCTTTTTTTTGTGCTATAGTGGTCCTTTAAGGAGGAAGTGAACTATGCACTCGCACTCATTTTATTTTTAAAGAGGCAGAGGCACTTTAGGTCCACTTCAAACATAGTTTCAATGTTGACTTTTCTATACCCTAAACTGCTTTCTGGATAGGACAACAATCATTCTCCAGATCACTTTTCTTGAATATCTAAATAAATTAATTAAAGGGATTGTGGAATCCAGAGACGGAGAACCATTTCGTGATATACAGTTACAGAACTTTTAAAGATTTTCGCTTGTACTCAATTCTGCAAAAGAGCAAACTAGTTTATTTCGGCATAGATTGATGATTGTGTCCTCTATTGCTAATGCTCAGGCTTTGCCAAGTAAATCTATTAAAAAGATGATGGAGTTTAAGATTTAGCTTGCAGGCAGTCATTTCTTTGATGAAGGAAATGAGCTCAGAGACGTTACAATTGAAAGCCTTGAATGTAACTTGTGCAAAAACAATTAGACTAACAAGTCACCCTTTGCTCTATATGAAATATTATATCTATAATCTTGTTAAAAGGACACAAACAAGTTTAACACATGAGCCAACTGAACAGCATATGGGATATTTTTGCACTTTTGTCATTATCTTGGGCCTACTGAATTACGCAGGGCAAAAATCCAAGATTCTTATGCAATGTGGAAAAAGGGGCAAAAACTGGTGGTGGGGGGATATTATTCCTTCAAGAAGCCATTAAAGTAGACTGGGTTGATAAGTGAAACATGGAAAATGGAGGATCTTGAGATCTATAGACAATGGAAGTTTTATCCTATAGATAGCAGGATTGATCTGCCATGAAAGAGGAAAGGGACCTGTCTACCTTATTATAAGCTCAATCACAAGAAAATGTATGCGTGCTCTACGCCAAGCTTAGAACAGCAGAACGCAATGGACGTCAAGGTAAGTGCCTGTTTTTAAATATTGGGAGGTGAAAGGTGCGGATGGCTCTCCCCGGCGCTGGCCACGCTTGGGGGGGCCGCCTGCGCCACCCAGCCTCCCCCCTCCGGGGTGCTGCTGTGGTTCCCAGGCAGTGAGAGCGCCTGGGACCCCGCGGTCCCCCGGTTGTATGGGGGCATTGGGAAGCCTCCCCGAGGCGCTCCTGGATAGTGCTGTATAGCATGAACTAATTCCCGCAGGGCAAACCGCTTTGCGGCATTGGTTCAATGGACCCTGCATTAGTTGGCATGCGAAAGCAAATGCATATTTGCATGAGCATTGCCTCATGAATAGCCAATCAGGCCAAATTTGCAAAGCCAGTTGTGTCAGGTGTTCACTTGGTGTTTAATGCACACATTTAAATTCTCTGTGCAGCGATCTACCTTATTATAAACAGGTTTTGCCTGATTGACATGCTCAGATTTTTGAATTGTTGACTGGAAATCCACATAGCTATAATCTGCTAACAAATAACAGGAAGACATACTTTGGCAAAGATGTCACAACTTCACTGTTAAGGCATTGAATATATGCAACATACACACATACAACTTTTCCGCACGATCAACCCGAAGACATGACCGACCACATGGTCAAGCAATTGCATGACTTGTATTTTCTGCGCACCATTCAACTGAATGACCAACTCATTTGGATACAGCGCACGGAAGCAGCACGATGGACTGCAAATGGCCGCATTCAAAACAAGTATAAGTCATTCAAAAGACTTGTACACACGCGGCCACCTGCCTAATATCAGCCCAACAATCATGTGAGTTGATATGCCTGTTCAATCTGGCAAACCACCTGTTATCAGTCACTTGTGTAGTCATTTGTCACACACTCACATGCCCAAGTGTCATCCAACAGTTGGGCAGAAAAGTCTTATGTGCATACTGGGTAGAAAGGTTGCACTTGCATACAAGCCTCTTTAGTGATATGTTAGCATTCAACTAACTCTAATTTAGACTGAATCTATGATGTAGGGATAAAAGAACACAGAAAAACCACAAAACAATGTACCTGCTCATGTCCGAGGAGGGGGCCGTGGCAAAGAGGGTTAACCTGTATGACCTCCTCTTCCTGTTAACACCACCAGTATCCATCATGGCTATTTCTGCTGTCCCCGCTGCTATGGAGTTTGGCTAGACTGTAGCCAAACTCTACTATACATTTTTCCACTGTCTTGACCACTGTTTCCTCTGTCCCCACCACTACGGAGAATGGCAATGCAAACAATTTCATCTGGTGAACACTAAAGTAAAATAGATTCTTTTTAGTAATGTGGGTGGTGCCCACTGATCCTGTCACACTATCACATGACTAATAACTGGGCTAATTGGATTATAGGATTAAAGCATTAATCATGACCTAAGAAGGGTGAGGGAAAAAATTAGCATATACAATATTTAATGAATATTTTAATGTTGTACTGTTCAGGGAAGAAAAAAAAATATTCTTTCATAAATCTGTGTTTTTTTTTTCCCATTATATAATGTGAGGTGATGGAAGGTTCACTTTAAGCAGATGATACATACTGTATATGTAAATATTTGATGCAGTCACAATGCAAAGGATGTATATGTACCTCACTGAGCAACACAATATAATCAGCATGTGGGACATCCACTACATAGTTAATGCACATCACATACATTCACTATCTAGATACAGTACAAGGAGATATGTTTTTTTATATTAAAAGCAGAGCCAACCTGTCAGCTAAAGAGTATACATGAAGATGTAATGCATGTGAAACATTGTCATGCTTGTGTGTTACTAAGAGTTCATTTATTAAGCATTCTTATGCTAGATTGCAAAAGAATGAGTTTATCATTGTGTTTTTGCCCTCATTTGATGTACTTGTGCTTCAGCCCAATAATAAAATCAATGCACTGTGTAATTAAACATCTACTGTAAAGAAATACCTGCAAAAGTTTGAAGGTAAATAAATTAGATTGACAAGAAACTGCTGGGAAGGGTGTATTTCTATAAGCCTGTCTGCACAAATTCCACTGCATGACTGCAGTATCCCTAATGCTGGGAAATAGAAAAGCAATGTTTCTTATTGCATAGGCTGACATTCATATCACCAGTGATGAATGATGAAGTAATTACATAACATTAATCAACTTAGATTACATCTACATTTACTTATAATAAGATAGATAGAAAAAAATGGATAGGTAGATAGATAGATAGATAGATAGATAGATAGATAGATAGATAGATAGATAGTAGACTTATTACAGACAACATTTGCAATTAACCCTCACTCTTCCTTCAGTCATTGCGAATAGGAAGAAGATGAGAGAAAGATGTTTCCATACAAAAGGTTTTGCTTACCTTCTGTGTTGGTGGTAGGGTCCCTAAGCTCAGAATATAAATAAACTGCTTAAAGCGGAACCAGCCTACCCATGCCAGACAAAATAGGACAGTAAGGCTGTGTTTGAGTTGCCTGTCTACAAGTTGTGGACTGCCTATCCTTTCACATGTGAGGGTCTGCTCGGTTACTAGCACTAGTGCAGCATGTATCCAGATGTGCAATGATGTCAATGCACAAGTCTAGTATCTGCCGAGATTGCAGAACCTAGCTGAGGTCAGGGGAGGGGTGAGCCAGTCATACATCTCTCAGCTGAAAGGATGGGATGGGCCAGACATTCATGATCAGTTTGATAAAGGTTGGGCATAGTGAAGCATGAGGTAATAACCTCATGGGGTAATTACCTCATTTTTTTTTGGGGGGGGGGGGGGGACCTGGAGGTGGGAATATTAGGTCAAAGAAGCTTTGTAAGCAGAGTACTTCTTAGTATTATAGACTGTGTGAACTGCTATTGCTCAGGGAATAGCGTTTCATGCCTGCTTAAAGTGGTTCTTTGTGGTTCTTTTAAAGAGCAAAAACTGAAACTTACCTGGGGCTTTTACCGGCCTACTGCAGCTGTCCTGTCCTGCACCATCCTCTACGATCCTCTGATCCCCAAAGCCGGTTACCGTCCAATTATTCGTCTAACCAGACAAATGCAATGGTGCCTGCGCAGGTTCCACTTCAGCCTAATGCAGGAGCAGTCTTCTTCGCTCGTCCCTTGGCGCCTCCCACGATGCGGTCCACGCAGCGGTCACGTGACTACAAACATTTCCTCCTTCCGGGTTGAAGGAGGAAGTGTTTGTAGTTACGTGAAGCATGTGGACCGCATCGTGGGAGGTGCCGAGGGATGAGCGAAGAAGATGTCAGAGAGGTAAGCTTGCCCCCCCCCCCCCCCGCCCAGCCTGCACAGCATTACTGGGAGATATCCGGATTGCAACAATCCGGGTATCTCCCGAATCCGAATTTGACCATCCCTGGCTATAGCGTATGCTGGAACGAGGCTTGGTATGTATTCAGTGGCTGCATCAGGGGATTAGGGGGGGGGGGTCGGGGGATTAAGGGGGGATTGGGGGTGTGGGGACCACTATGCCTGCAATTACTTATGCTACCTATCATGTACAGGAGCCCATGCACCTATCTAACTAATACTGTGAAGCTCCTGTAGCTATGGAAACCTCCTGAGCGGCATGCCTGACACTGTGTTGGGCATACCGCTTTCAGCAAAAATTCCTTGCCCGACACAGTGTCGGGCATACCGTTCAGGAGGTTAACATCGATTTTCTCAAAAACTACAAGGTCTTTTTGAAATTATTTTTTCCTCTTGTTCCCACTCTTCTGTTTAACATACCCCCCAAAAAATTGGTGTTTCTAGCACCTATGGGGCTTTGCTATTAACCTCTAAATTTGGCATAATGCCGCATAGCGATAATGCGGATTTTCTGCATTTTACATTACAGTCAATAGCCACTGACTTTAGAGGTTAATAGCAAAGCCCCCATAGGTGCTAGAAACACCACATTTTCAGGATATGTTAAGCAGAAGAGTGGGAACAAGAGGAAGAAATCTTTAACCACTTGAGGACCACAGTCTTTTTGCCCCTTAACCTTTTGCCGACCACGTCACGCCGGTGGGCGTGGCCGCGGCGGCAGCCCCAGGACCGCCTAACGCCAATTGGCGTAAAGTCCTGGGGCTCTGTTTTGAATGAGATCGCGCGCACGCTGCGCGCGCATCTCATTCTCGGAGGGCGGAGCTCCGCCCCCTCTTCAGTCTCCGAGCGGCTATTGCCGCTCGGGAGACTGTTAGACGGCGTAATCGCCGTCTAATTACCCGTACAGCGCTGCGATTAGCTGTCCCCTCCTGAGCCACGGAGGTGATCGGCTGTCATAGGCTGAAGCCTATGACAGCTAATCACAGGGATTGGCCGGCGGGGGGAGGGAGGGTGGTGGCTATACAAGAGAGGGGAAAAAAACACTGTTTTTGTTTAAAAAAACAAATAAAAACCAAGCACAAATAAACAAACAAACACTGGGGTGGGCGATCAGACCCACCAACAGAGAGCTCTGTTGGTGGGGAGAAAAGGGGGGAGGAATCACTTGTGTGCTGTGTTTTGCGGTCCTGCAGCTTGGCCTTAAAGCTGCAGTGGCCAATTTGATGAAAATGTGCCTGGTCTTTAGGGGGGTTTAACCAGTGGTGCTCAGCAGAGCTCGAATATTCGAGTAGCTCGAATATTCGAGCTCTTTTCCAGCTATTCGAGCTCGGTATTCGAGCTCCGAATAGCTGGAGCTATTCGAATGGGCTATCCGAGTACACTCGAATAGCCCATTCACTATTCGAGCTATTCGAGCAACCCGGCGCTATTCGAGCTCGGTACCGAGCTCGAATAGCGTCATAGCCCAGATTGATGTCCTTAGAGCCAATCAGAGGGCTCCCAGGCCCTCTGACGGCAGCCAATCACATAGGGGGACCCTGGCCAGCCCCTACCCTATAAATAGCGGCCGCCATGTTCCGTTTCTCCATGCTTGCCTGAGACTTGTACAGAGAGAGAGTTGCTCCTTTGTGCTTTGGCTTAGCAAGTGCTCTATTGTGATCATTTACCTAGCGTTTTTGCTCACCTACACCTGCCATATACACCTATATTGTTGTTAGTTAGATAGACATTGTATTTTAGTTAGTAGCTTGTGTGTTACATTAGAGACAGGCAGCTGCTGCAAGCTTACAGGTTTAGGCCTCAGGGGGGCCTTGCCTCTGTGGGCAGCTGTCCTCTGTTTATTTCTCTCATCTATACCAGTATTTCTGCTGTCCTTTACTAATAGTATTGTAGTTATACTGTACTAGGAGTAGGACACTCACTGACTGTCACTGTTTATAGGCTACTAGCTAGCTCCTGCGTGTGTGCACTCACTCACTGTCTGTGTGTACACACACTCTATTTCCTTCTGATTACTGATAGATTATTGTTATTTAGTTGTACTTATTTACTACTTACTCTTACTGTACCCGTAGGGACACTCACTGTCACTGTTCATATAGGCTACTAGCTCCTGCGTGTGCGCACTGCACTCACTGTCTGAGTGTACACACACAACACACACTCTATTTCCTTCTGATCGCTGATTGATTATCGTAATTAGTTAGTTGTACTTACTGTTACTACTTACTCTTACTGTACTAGGAGTCTAGGACACTCAGTCACTGTCCATAGGCTACTAGCTCCTGCGTGCGTGCACTCACTGTCTGAGTGTACACACACCCACACTCCATTTCCTTCTGATCGCTGATTGATTATCGTAATTAGTTAGTTCTACTTACTGTTACTACTTACTCTTACTGTACTAGGAGTCTAGGACACTCAGTCACTGTGTTCATAGGCTACTAGCTCCTGCGTGCGTGCACTCACTGTCTGAGTGTACACACACCCACACTCCATTTCCTTCTGATCGCTGATTGATTATCGTAATTAGTTAGTTGTACTTACTGTTAATACTTACTCTTACTGTACTAGGAGTCTAGGACACTCAGTCACTGTCCATAGGCTACTAGCTCCTGCGTGCGGTCACTCACTGTCTGAGTGTACACACACCACCCACACTCCATTTCCTTCTGATCGCTGATTGATTATTGTAATTAGTTAGTTCTACTTACTGTTACTACTTACTCTTACTGTACTAGGAGTCTAGGACACTCAGTCACTGTGTTCATAGGCTTCTAGCTCCTGCGTGCGTGCACTCACTGTCTGAGTGTACACACACCCACACTCCATTTCCTTCTGATCGCTGATTGATTATTGTAATTAGTTAGTTCTACTTACTGTTACTACTTACTCTTACTGTACTAGGAGTCTAGGACACTCAGTCACTGTGTTCATAGGCTACTAGCTCCTGCGTGCGTGCACTCACTGTCTGAGTGTACACACACCCACACTCCATTTCCTTCTGTTCGCTGATTGATTATTGTAATTAGTTAGTTCTACTTACTGTTACTACTTACTCTTACTGTACTAGGAGTCTAGGACACTCAGTCACTGTGTTCATAGGCTACTAGCTCCTGCGTGCGGTCACTCACTGTCTGAGTGTACACACACCACCCACACTCTATTTCCTTCTGATCGCTGATTGATTATTGTAATTAGTTAGTTCTACTTACTGTTACTACTTACTCTTACTGTACTAGGAGTCTAGGACACTCAGTCACTGTGTTCATAGGCTACTAGCTCCTGCGTGCGTGCACTCACTGTCTGAGTGTACACACACCCACACTCCATTTCCTTCTGATCGCTGATTGATTATTGTAATTAGTTAGTTCTACTTACTGTTACTAGTTACTCTTACTGTACTAGGAGTCTAGGACACTCAGTCACTGTCCATAGGCTACTAGCTCCTGCGTGCGGTCACTCACTGTCTGAGTGTACACACACCCACACTCCATTTCCTTCTGATCGCTGATTGATTATTGTAATTAGTTAGTTCTACTTACTGTTACTACTTACTCTTACTGTACTAGGAGTCTAGGACACTCAGTCACTGTGTTCATAGGCTACTAGCTCCTGCGTGCGTGCACTCACTGTCTGAGTGTACACACACCCACACTCCATTTCCTTCTGATCGCTGATTGATTATTGTAATTAGTTAGTTCTACTTACTGTTACTACTTACTCTTACTGTACTAGGAGTCTAGGACACTCAGTCACTGTGTTCATAGGCTACTAGCTCCTGCGTGCGTGCACTCACTGTCTGAGTGTACACACACCCACACTCCATTTCCTTCTGATCGCTGATTGATTATTGTAATTAGTTAGTTCTACTTACTGTTACTACTTACTCTTACTGTACTAGGAGTCTAGGACACTCAGTCACTGTGTTCATAGGCTACTAGCTCCTGCGTGCGTGCACTCACTGTCTGAGTGTACACACACCCACACTCCATTTCCTTCTGATCGCTGATTGATTATTGTAATTAGTTAGTTCTACTTACTGTTACTACTTACTCTTACTGTACTAGGAGTCTAGGACACTCAGTCACTGTGTTCATAGGCTACTAGCTCCTGCGTGCGTGCACTCACTGTCTGAGTGTACACACACCCACACTCCATTTCCTTCTGATCGCTGATTGATTATTGTAATTAGTTAGTTCTTCTTACTGTTACTACTTACTCTTACTGTACTAGGAGTCTAGGACACTCAGTCACTGTGTTCATAGGCTACTAGCTCCTGCGTGCGTGCACTCACTGTCTGAGTGTACACACACAACACACACTCTATTTCCTTCTGATCGCTGATTGATTATCGTAATTAGTTAGTTCTACTTACTGTTACTACTTACTCTTACTGTACTAGGAGTCTAGGACACTCAGTCACTGTCCATAGGCTACTAGCTCCTGCGTGCGTGCACTCACTGTCTGAGTGTACACACACCCACACTCCATTTCCTTCTGATCGCTGATTGATTATTGTAATTAGTTAGTTCTACTTACTGTTACTACTTACTCTTACTGTACTAGGAGTCTAGGACACTCAGTCACTGTGTTCATAGGCTACTAGCTCCTGCGTGCGTGCACTCACTGTCTGAGTGTACACACACAACACACACTCTATTTCCTTCTGATCGCTGATTGATTATCGTAATTAGTTAGTTCTACTTACTGTTACTACTTACTCTTACTGTACTAGGAGTCTAGGACACTCAGTCACTGTCCATAGGCTACTAGCTCCTGCGTGCGTGCACTCACTGTCTGAGTGTACACACACCCACACTCCATTTCCTTCTGATCGCTGATTGATTATTGTAATTAGTTAGTTCTACTTACTGTTACTACTTACTCTTACTGTACTAGGAGTCTAGGACACTCAGTCACTGTGTTCATAGGCTACTAGCTCCTGCGTGCGTGCACTCACTGTCTGAGTGTACACACACCCACACTCCATTTCCTTCTGATCGCTGATTGATTATTGTAATTAGTTAGTTCTACTTACTGTTACTACTTACTCTTACTGTACTAGGAGTCTAGGACACTCAGTCACTGTGTTGATAGGCTACTAGCTCCTGCGTGCGTGCACTCACTGTCTGAGTGTACACACACCCACACTCCATTTCCTTCTGATCGCTGATTGATTATTGTAATTAGTTAGTTCTTCTTACTGTTACTACTTACTCTTACTGTACTAGGAGTCTAGGACACTCAGTCACTGTGTTGATAGGCTACTAGCTCCTGCGTGCGTGCACTCACTGTCTGAGTGTACACACACCCACACTCCATTTCCTTCTGATCGCTGATTGATTATTGTAATTAGTTAGTTCTTCTTACTGTTACTACTTACTCTTACTGTACTAGGAGTCTAGGACACTCAGTCACTGTGTTCATAGGCTACTAGCTCCTGCGTGCGTGCACTCACTGTCTGAGTGTACACACACAACACACACTCTATTTCCTTCTGATCGCTGATTGATTATCGTAATTAGTTAGTTCTACTTACTGTTACTACTTACTCTTACTGTACTAGGAGTCTAGGACACTCAGTCACTGTCCATAGGCTACTAGCTCCTGCGTGCGTGCACTCACTGTCTGAGTGTACACACACTAAATTTACTTGTGATTACTACTGATTATTGTAACTGCTAGTTGTACTTCCTGACTGTTACTACTTACTTACTGTACTAGGGGACACTCACTCAGTCACCTCACCAACCAACCCACTCCATTAAAGTACCCCACTTTTCAGCCGCCCTTTTAAAAAACTTTTCTCTATACGCCCAAAACATTGAAGATGTCTGGAAGTGGCAGCCAGCGCGGTTTGGGCAAGGGGAAGGGCAGCAAGGGAATCAGGAGGAGAGGGAGCAGCATTGTGGCAAGCCGCGGCCGCGGGCGCGCCACCATGCACAGTTCCGCAGCAGCAGCAGCAGCGTCAGTGGCTAACATTCCTCCCATAGCCACTGGCCGTGGACGCCTTGGGCGCCGCCCAGCAGGAGCATCTGCAACTCACGCTGCAGAGACACAGCAGCAGCAGCGTGTAGCACCTGCTCCCATTTTCCTCCAGCCGGGTCGGAAACGTCCCATTGAGGAAAAGGATGCAGACACTGTGGTGCAACTCATGACGGAGGATGAGCAGCCCGCCATCAGCTCTGCATCCGAGGCCTCCACCCTCACCACCACCACCACCACCACCCCTGTTCGCAGCAGCCGCCCAGCAGGGTCTGGGGAGGAGGCCAGTTCACCGTCACTCGCCGACCTGTCATTCAGCAGTCTTTTGACCCCAGGCATCATGAGTAAATTGTCTGCTGTTGTTGGCGATCTTGAGGAGGAGATGCTGATGGGCACTTTGGGGGATGAGGGATTGGACAGCAAGACTGTGGCGACAGTCAAGCAGCCCATCCATGCATCAGGAGAGGAGTTTGGGGGGTCCTCATCCCAGCAGGACATGTTTCAGGAGGGGGAGGATGATGATGACCCGGTGACAGACAGAGACTGGGTGCCACCACCTCCAGGGGATGTCGTCCTCAGCAGCTCTGAGGAGGAGGAGGAGGATGCTCTTGTGGGCCTTGCAAGGAGGCGCATCATTGCAAGCATTGGCAGCAGCAGTAGGCAGGTCCCACAGCCTGCTGGTGTCTCAGGCTCAGCAGCAGCAGCAGCAGCATCTGCCAGTACCACCACCAGCCGCACCCAAGCCCCCCAAGCCCCCCCCCCAACCACCACAGGGAGACAGGCAGCAGCGCTTCCATGCCGTAGGGGGATGTTTAAGTCACCAATCTGGCGATATTTCACCATGCCCACTGTGTACAGCAAGTACGCCACTTGCAACCACTGTCAGCGGAAGTTGAGCAGAGGTGCAGACCCCTTAAAGTTCTGCACCAGCTCGCTCATCAACCACCTTGCGGCTAAACATTTCCACCAGCATGAGGAGTTCCAGAGGCTGAAGGCATCTGGTGCTGGCAGTGGCACCACACCCATCACTGCACAGCCTTCAGCAGCAGCAGCAGCAACAGCAGCCACCCGCCCTCCTGCTCCTCCAGCAGCACCAGCAGGAGTGCGGAAACGCACTGCTCCTCCCCCCTCTGCAACTCCTGCCGCCGACACTGAGGCCTGTTCTGGCAGCCAGTCCTCAGTGGCCTCCTCCGCTGTGTCTGCTGATTCCCGTGCCAGCAAAAGGCCACGCCAGAGCCTTTTGAGCGAGTCCTTCCAGGGGGTGGTTAGGGCTCTGCCTCCCAGCAGCCGTCGCGTGCGGCAGCTGAACGGCTTGCTGGCACGGGCCATGTGCTCCCAACTCCTGCCGTACACGCTCGTGCAGGAGGGGAGCGACATTCGTGCGCTGCTTGCTTGCGCAGCCCCAGACTGGCAGCTCCCCAGCAGACACTTCTTTGCCCGCAAGGCCATTCCTGCACTGCACCGCTTTGTGATGGCCAATGTGGAGCGAGGGCTGGAGCACGCGGTTGGTGAAAGGATCCACGTCACCATGGACTCCTGGAGCAGCCGCTTCGGGACAGGCCGCTACCTGTCCTTCACTGTCCACTGGGTCAGCTTGGTGGAAGGGGGTGAGGATGGGAGAGCAGCAGCGGGCACAGCAGCAGCAGCAACACAGTGGGTGGTGCCACCCCGCAGGGTCAGGGGAACTGCAGCAGGTTCCTCCGATCCTCTGCCATCCTCCGGCACACCTGGCCAAACCCCCCGCCTCAGCAGCAGCGTGAAGGCCCGCCACTGCCAAGCGCTGCTGCACTTGGTCAGCCTTGGGAAGACCAAGCTGACGGCAACCCATGTGTTGGCCAAACTCCAGGAGCAGGAGAGGATTTGGCTGACCCCCAGAGGCCTCAGAGTCGGAGAGGTGGTGGGCGACAATGGGGCCAATCTGGTTGCCGCAATAGACAGGGGAAACCTGACCCACATCCCCTGTCTTGCCCACGTGCTGAACCTGGTGGTGCAGAAGTTCCTGCGCACCTACCAGGGGATGGGCGAACTGCTGGAAACGGCAAGGAATGTTGTGCGTCACTTCCGGCGCTCGGCTGCAGCCTGTGCGAGCCTGGAAGACGTGCAAAAGGAGCTGGATCTGCCACGCCATCGGCTGATCCTTGACGTTCCGACTCGCTGGAACTCCACCCTGGCGATGTTGGAGCGTCTGGTTGAACAGAGGCACGCTGTCAAACAGTACCTTGCCCTGGCCACTGTTTCCGCAGCTCAGAGAAGGGACAAGACCAGCAACATCCCGTCCATCGTCCCCGATGATGACTGGAGGCACATGCAGCAGGTGTGCTTTGTGCTGGCTCCCTTCCTGCAGGCCACAAACATGGTGAGCAGGGACCATGCTATGGTCTGCGAGTGGGTGCCCCTGGTTTCTCTGCTGAACAGGGCCCTCGATGCTTTGCTGGAACAGGGAGCGGCAGCCTTGGACCAGCAGGAGCGGCAACCAGCTGCGCAGTCCACCTCTGAGGGGGAGGAGGAGGAGGACTTGGTGGAGGTCCCTGACCTGGCTGCTGATGAGGGGGATCAGCACAGCGCAGCTGAGTTGGTGCGGGGGTGGAGAGAGGATGAGGCGGCAGAGGAGGAGGATGAGGACAGCACTGACGTCGATGTGCCAGCAGACGTGGCCCGCCTCTTCCCAATGGCAGCGCACATGCTGACGTGCCTGCGCAGGGACCCCAGGGTGATCCAGATGAAGCAGAGGGAGGAGATCTGGATCAGCATGATGTTGGACCCACGCCTCAAGGGGAAGTTGAGCCAGTTCCTGCCGCCTGCAGGAGGAGACCCAGCGCAACAAATAAGGAGCTTGCAGCAGGCCCTTGTTGAGCGCTTGGAGGAAGCCTTCCCCCAGCCTTCCACCCCCACTGTCCAGCAGCCAGCACAGAGGCAGCAGCAGGTGCCTGCATCCAGCAGCAGCAAGCGCCCCACAGACCTGCTGTCTCTCAGCCACGAGCTCTACAGGACTGTAGAGGCTCCGGCAGCAGTGACTAGAGAGGAGATGCATGCAGCAGCATCCTCCTCCGGTCACAGCCAGCGCCTGACCCGCATGGTGGCTGACTACATGGGGTCGTACAGCGGGCTTGACAGCGATGCCCCTGTTGATCCCATGGAGTATTGGGTCAAGCGCATGGAGATCTGGAGCGAGCTGGCGCAGTACGCCCTGGAAGTGCTGTCCTGCCCCCCTTCCAGCGTGCTGTCCGAGCGCTGCTTCAGTGCAGCTGGTGGCGTGGTCACCGAGAAACGCTCACGTCTGTCTCACAAGTCTGTGGACAGACTGACGTTTCTCAAGATGAACCAGGCGTGGGTGGAAGGCGAGTTCCTGGCCCCTGTTGTCGGCGAGAGGGGGACATGAACTGGCTGCCGGAACCATCGTTAATGTGCCTTACCACCCTTTACCACCTCCTGGCTCCTGCTCACTAAGCCAGCCTGGTTCACTTTGACTATTACGTCGCCTGCAGCCACACATTTTACACCTACAGTGGGCTGCTGTGTACTGCCCTTCTGCTGTCTGTCTGTGTTTCCCACTGCCAGGGTACACAGAATTACCTTCTTCTGCTGCCACTCTGCCACCAGCTATTACGTCAAACAATAGCTATATTGGTTGCAAAACCAAAACCAAACAAACCATTAAAAAAAAAAAAGGTTTAATTTTTCTGAGGTGCCCGGGTTGAAAACTGTGTTGTCCCAGTTGTGTATTGGACACAATGTGGGCTGCACGACCGCTGTCTGGGACCTCCTGTTGTGTTTATTTACAGCCCTGGTATCACCGCTAGGTACCAGGGCTATTATGTCACGCTGCCTACCTGCTGCCACACTCACACTGCTCCTCCACACCTCCTCCTGCTGCTGCTGCTGCTGTCTGTCTGTGTTTCCCACTGCCAGGGTACACAGATGATTGACCTTCTGCTGCCACTCTGCCACCAGCTATTACGTCAAACAATAGCTGCTCGCCTACTCCTCCATTCCTCCTCCTGCTGCTGCTGTCTGTCTGTGTTTCCCACTGCCAGGGTACACAGAATTACCTTCTTCTGCTGCCACTCTGCCACCAGCTATTACGTCAAACAATAGCTATATTGGTTGCAAAACCAAAAACCAAAAAACCATTAAAAAAAAAAAAGGTTTAATTTTTCTGAGGTGCCCGGGTTGAAAACTGTGTTGTCCCAGTTGTGTATTGGACACAATGTGGGCTGCACGACCGCTGTCTGGGACCTCCTGTTGTGTTTATTTACAGCCCTGGTATCACCGCTAGGTACCAGGGCTATTATGTCACGCTGCCTACCTGCTGCCACACTCACACTGCTCCTCCACACCTCCTCCTGCTGCTGCTGCTGCTGTCTGTCTGTGTTTCCCACTGCCAGGGTACACAGATGATTTACCTTCTGCTGCCACTCTGCCACCAGCTATTACGTCAAACAATAGCTGCTCGCCTACTCCTCCATTCCTCCTCCTGCTGCTGCTGTCTGTCTGTGTTTCCCACTGCCAGGGTACACAGAATTACCTTCTTCTGCTGCCACTCTGCCACCAGCTATTACGTCAAACAATAGCTATATTGGTTGCAAAACCAAAAACCAAAAAACCATTAAAAAAAAAAAAGGTTTAATTTTTCTGAGGTGCCCGGGTTGAAAACTGTGTTGTCCCAGTTGTGTATTGGACACAATGTGGGCTGCACGACCGCTGTCTGGGACCTCCTGTTGTGTTTATTTACAGCCCTGGTATCACCGCTAGGTACCAGGGCTATTATGTCACGCTGCCTACCTGCTGCCACACTCACACTGCTCCTCCACACCTCCTCCTGCTGCTGCTGCTGCTGTCTGTCTGTGTTTCCCACTCCCAGGGTACACAGATGATTTACCTTCTGCTGCCACTCTGCCACCAGCTATTACGTCAAACAATAGCTGCTCGCCTACTCCTCCATTCCTCCTCCTGCTGCTGCTGTCTGTCTGTGTTTCCCACTGCCAGGGTACACAGAATTACCTTCTTCTGCTGCCACTCTGCCACCAGCTATTACGTCAAACAATAGCTATATTGGTTGCAAAACCAAAAACCAAAAAACCATTAAAAAAAAAAAAAGGTTTAATTTTTCTGAGGTGCCCGGGTTGAAAACTGTGTTGTCCCAGTTGTGTATTGGACACAATGTGGGCTGCACGACCGCTGTCTGGGACCTCCTGTTGTGTTTATTTACAGCCCTGGTATCACCGCTAGGTACCAGGGCTATTATGTCACGCTGCCTACCTGCTGCCACACTCACACTGCTCCTCCACACCTCCTCCTGCTGCTGCTGCTGCTGTCTGTCTGTGTTTCCCACTGCCAGGGTACACAGATGATTGACCTTCTGCTGCCACTCTGCCACCAGCTATTACGTCAAACAATAGCTGCTCGCCTACTCCTCCATTCCTCCTCCTGCTGCTGCTGTCTGTCTGTGTTTCCCACTGCCAGGGTACACAGAATTACCTTCTTCTGCTGCCACTCTGCCACCAGCTATTACGTCAAACAATAGCTATATTGGTTGTAAAACCAAAAACCAAAAAACCATTAAAAAAAAAAAGGTTTAATTTTTCTGAGGTGCCCGGGTTGAAAACTGTGTTGTCCCAGTTGTGTATTGGACACAATGTGGGCTGCACGACCGCTGTCTGGGACCTCCTGTTGTGTTTATTTACAGCCCTGGTATCACCGCTAGGTACCAGGGCTATTATGTCACGGCGAGCTGCCTGCCTCATTGACTGCCTGCTGCCACACACTCATCCTCCTCCTCCTGCTGCTGAATTTACCTCCTGCTGTCTTTGTGTTTCCACTGCCAGGGAGCACATACAATGGCGCTTCCAACATGCGTGCGCCCACCAGCTATTTGTTACGCTCAAAAATAGCTGCATTTCTTTAAAAAAAAATTGAAAAGAGAAATACGTGAAGATGATGAAGAAGAAGATGAAAAAGAAGAAGAAGATAAAGAAGAAGAAGATGAAGAAGATGAAGAAGAAGAAGATGAAGAAGAAGATGAAGAAGAAGATGAAGAAGAAGATGAAAAAGAAGATGAAAAAGAAGAAGAAGATGAAGAAGATGAAGAAGAAGAAGATGAAGAAGAAGAAGATGAAGAAGAAGAAGAAGAAGATGAAGAAGATGAAGAAGAAGAAGATGAAGAAGATGAAGAAGAAGAAGATGAAGAAGAAGAAGATGAAGAAGAAGAAGAAGAAGAAGATGAAGAAGAAGAAGATGAAGAAGATGAAGATGAAGAAGAAGATGAAGATGAAGATGAAGAAGAAGATGAAGAAGATGAAGAAGAAGATGATGAAGAAGAAGAAGAAGAAGAAGATGATGAAGAAGAAGAAGAAGAAGATGAAGAAGAAGAAGAAGAAGAAGAAGATATAGAAGAAGAAGATCTAGAAGAAGAAGAAAGATAAAGAAGAAGAAGAACAAGTATATACAGTAACACTACTGAACAAAATTTAGGACACAACTTCTCTTTCCACATTTTTTTTTAAAGGAACATCCCCACATAATCACTTGCTGTTGTTACTTGGAAAAAAAGATGTTTCTTGCATCATTCACCCTCAAAACAAGTGTTGGAAGCTATTTAAGGCCAATTCGAATAGTCAGCTCGAATAGTGAGCTCGAATACCGACTCGAATAGTGAGCTCGAAGTCCGAGGTCGAATCGAATAGTAAAAATTATTCGACTCGAATATTCGACTGACCTCGAATAATTTACTATTCGAATTCGACCAAACTCGAATTTTAAAAAGGGGTATTTGAGCATCACTAGGTTTAACACAGCAGTCCTCAAGAGGTTAAGGACCAGAGTCTTTTTCTCCATTCAGACCACTGCAGCTTTCACGGTTTATTGCTCGGTCATACAACCTACCACCTAAATGAATGTTACCTCCTTTTCTTGTCACTAATACAGCTTTCTTTTGGTGATATTTGACTGCTGCTGCTGCGAGTTTTACTTTTTAATATATTCATCAAAAAAGACATGAATTTTGACAAAAAAATGACTTTTTTAACTTTCTGTGCTGACATTTTTCAAATAAAGTAAAATTTCCTATACATTTGAGCGCGAAAATTATTCTGCTACATGTCTTTGATAAAAAAAAACATTCAGTGTATATTTATTGGATTGGGTAAAAGTTATAGCATTTACAAACTATGGTGCCAAAAGTGAATTTTCCCATTTTAAAGCATCTCTACCTTTTCTAACCACCTGTCATGTTTCATGAGGTGCTAAAATTCCAGGATAGTATAAATACCCCCCAAATGACCCCATTTTGGAAAGAAGACATCCCAAAGTATTCAGTGAGAGGCATTGTGAGTTCATAGAAGATTTTATTTTTTGTCACAAGTTAGCGGAAAATGACAGTTTGTGACAAAAAAAAAAAAGTTTCCATTTCTTCTAACTTGCGACAAAAAAAAAATGAAATCTGCCACGGACTCACTATGCTCCTCTCTGAATACCTTGAAGTGTCTACTTTCCAAAATGGGGTCATTTGTGGGGTGTGTTTACTGTCCTGGCATTTTGGGGGAGCCTAATTGTAAGCACCCCTGTAAAGCCTAAAGGTGCTCATTGGACTTTGGGCCCCTTAGCACAGTTAGGCTGCAAAAAAGTGCCACACATGTGGTATCGCCGTACTCGGGAGAAGTAGTATAATGTGTTTTGGGGTGTATTTTTACACATACCCATGCTGGGTGGGAGAAATATCTCCGTAAATGACAATTTTTTATTTTTTTTTACACACAATTGTCTATTCACAGAGATATTTCTCCCACCCAGCATGGGTATGTGTAAAAATACACCCCAAAACACATTATACTACTTCTCCTGAGTACGGCGATACCACATATGTGGAACTTTTTTGCACCCTAACTGCGCTAAAGGGCCCAAAGTCCAATGAGTACCTTTAGGATTTCACAGGTCATTTTGCGACATTTGGTCATTATTGTTATTTTAAAACAGAGTCTTTTGCATACAGTGAAACTGAAACACATGTATTTGAACTGCTACTTATTTTAAAAAATAATACATCTTGCACCAGAATTTGATTAGCTGGAATTGGGGCCCTAGGCAAGATAGCAGTTTTTTCCCACTGCTGATGGTTATCTAGCTTTTTTTTAAGTTATAATTGGTGGGAGTTGGTAACCACCAGGCCCCTATACTATCTCCAGGCCCTAGGCAACTGCCTGGAATTGCCTTGTGGATTATTTGGCTCTACTTGGCACCCACACACCTCTGCCTCACTGCAAAACCAGGAAGGTGATGACATCACTATCTTTGTATTACCTTTATGGGCACCTTCCTGCTCCCCAGGCTATAAAGCTGCATCATAGCAAGCTTGCACAGGAAATCTTACTGTTTATGCAGTTTGGCAGGGCTGTATAAATCACAAGACAAGCAGAGTAAAACTACAAATCTTTTGGCAGGTTAAAAAGTTCAAGCATAATTACCTCAACTGTTTATTTAGCCGTTTGCCCGGAATTCCACTGTAACAGTATTTCATTTTGCCAAAAACATTTCTTTTTTTTTTTCAGCCACTGTGTTTGCAAGGAAATATTTCAAAACAACTAAGCATATTCATACTGACAAGCTAGCTGCCATAAAATTTTAAGCAGGAAAAAATTAAATTGTGAGAAAATAGCTTGTTGCTCTGATGATGTGTTGACTTTGCATACAATATGTCACGGAATGAGATTTCAAAAGCTGCATTGTCCAAATGTAAATGATCTCCCATCAGAGCGCTAAAAAGGCTTCACAGCTGCGCATAGTCGCGGCTCATATGAGAATAACTTGCTTGGCCCTCGATATTACACCTGTCTGTAGGAGACTTTGCTACCATGTTCCGAACTCATTATCTGAAATACATTTGCTAGCCAGTGATGATACAAGCTTTTCCACTCTCTTCTTGCTTCTGCATCTGAAGTTTGTAAAAAAAGATGCCTTGCAAAAATGCAATGTGGCAAGTTGAAAAATAATAAAGCTATGTCATACAAATAGGCAGCAGTGGAATACTTTAGCATTTTTGTAATTTGAAAGAACCGTGTGTGCCGTCACTGTCATTGAAACGCTATCAAAGAACAAACAAGGCTTCAAGAGAACTGAGTATTCTACAACAAGCCTAGTTAAAACAACGACCGCCTGTCCCTGTGGTTTAACGGCAATGTCAAGTGAATATTTCATGTTTACAAAAACAAAATAAAGAAGTAATGTAACAATGTGAAATAATGTCAGGTGGATGTATTCAGTATGCTGCAACTTTGTAAAGTGAATCTCTAGCAGAATAAATAAGCGAAAGCGATCAGATGAAAATAATTGCTTATCTGCTTCTCTGTTGTTTTGTCTTTTTGCCAACCCCACCAAGATGTGTAAAAGTTTTCTTTCACCTTTAAAAAGGATGTCAGCAGGCTAAGAGTTTGGTGCTGCTGAAATAATTAGAGTGTGGCTTTTGGTTGTGTTACTTTCTTTTGATGTGTTTCTGCTGTACGTTGATAAAAAGGGACATTTATTCATTTATTCACACAGTTATACAGCAGATCATTATTTCTTGGCACGGAAAATGGTGTGGTGATTGGAGAACCACACTTTTCAATTCATGATAAACTGGTCACAATGCAAAATCAGAACAATAAAGAAATAAAAGGGTGGCCTGTAGAGCTGATCACAGATTGATTATACTGATGATTTCCAGTAAAAGTCCTTAACAGTAACTTTAACCAATGACTGAATTCCAATCAGTAGATCATTGGGGGAGGGGGTCTGTATGGCTGATATTGGGGTGAAACCCCTCCCACAGTGTGATGTCATGACCATGGTCCAGACAGATCGCTGTCTGTAAACCTTGTTGCATTGTGGGAAATAACAGCTTTTTCCAAATGCTAAGCAAGCAATATCTCCTTCTGTGTCCAGAAGTCTCAGTAACGAACATACAGATCACCTGGCAGAGCTAAAGATGTCAACACACGGCCAAAGATGTCAACACACGACGTTTCGGCCTGCAGCCTTTATCAAGTGTTACACCTCACTTGATAAAGGCCGCAGGCCGAAACGATGTGTGTTGGTTTTGTAACTATGGTGCAATAAAATACAGCATTTTGCTCAAATCCAGGTGGAGACCCAGCCATCTTTCTTTTGGTGCCGTCCACATACACACCTAATGAGGATCCAGGTGTGAGCTGGTTGACTCCTCAGTGCATGAATTTAAGGCAGTTGAGCTGAGGGTAAGCTTTTTCCTGTTAGAACTAAAGATGTCACCAGCTGTAATACATTTCAGAATGTAAATCAGGGAGGGGAAAGTTTTTACAATGGGCAAAAACTGACTAAATAATGTATAAATGAATATTGTATAAAGAAAAATAAAGCAATTTTATTAACTATGTTATTTTCACTACAGTTCATCTTTAAGTGTTACATTTTTGTTTAAAATGAGGTTTCCGCAGCACGAAATATTGTCTTGAAAATGTGATTGCATGAATAGAAGCAACAAAGGATTTATTTAGGCTATGTGGAGTTGATTTCTGCAACGGCCTTAACTGCATCTTCTCCACTGTTCAGACTCCAGGGGGAAGGCACAGTTAGAATTTGTCTGACAAGACTGCAGCCTATAGCACAAATTGTCATGGGTGCAGGAAGTGGACAGTGTCTAGGCCACTGGGATTTAAAAAAACATGGTTCACTGGGTATCAATAGTATGCTCACAATTGATTCACCACATTTACATAATGCCAAGAGGAGGCTCACAATGAAACAGACTCTTCATTTGCACACACACTTCCTAATTGTGTTTTATGTCCCCTTAATGGAAAGGCTGAAGTCTGGTGGGCAGTGGTGGTCTCACCCTGTCCACATAACGGTGAACCATGTAGTCCTAATCTTAAATAACCTAAGGGGAGCATTCATAAGAAAATAAAAACCACTGATGGTACCAGGGCAGATGAGGCCCTGGACAAAAGTTAAAATCTCCCACCTTCCCATATAGTGTTATTAGGTGTCCCCCAGGCAGCAGCATTAGGTGCCTTTTCCCCCCCTCCTCCTTGAAAGCCACAATAAGTGGTTTTTGAAACTCCTAACCCCCAAAATAGCATTAGGTGATCCTTGCCCCACCCCCAAATAGCAGTATTATGTATGTTGCCTCCCTCCCCCCAGACAACAGCATTTGGTGGCCTTTGTTACCCCAGCCACATAGTAGAATTAGGTAGTTATTGTTTCTTTTCCCCCAGAGTGCCGAAGTGGGGGTACTTGTCCCCAGGCCCAATTCCCTACAGCCGCAAACATTTCCCATTGATTATCAAAGCAGGAACAAATGCAGACACACATGCTTCACAACTCCTCACAGTGGCCCATCTTTTCCTCAAACAACTTCACATGGTAGGTAGATGTAGCAGTCATTTTGAGAATGTTGAGCACAGTTTGTATTACTAATACTCTGAATTGCTGACCATGTCCAGGCACAACCCATGGCACACATGATACCACATGTAGACAGGCTGTTAAGTAAAAATCAGTATGGAGGTACAGTGCTGCCCATGATTATTCATACCCCTGGCAAATTTTGACTTAAAGTTACTAATATTATTCAACCAGCAAGTAATTTTTGACGGGAAATGACATAGGTGTCGCCCAAAAGATAATAAGACGCTGTACAAGAGGCATTATTGTAGAAGAAAAAAAAATTTCTCAGCTTTTATTTACATTTGAGCAAAAAGTGTCCAGTCCAACATTATTCATACCCCTCTCAATAATCAGTAGAAAAGCATTTATTGGCTATTACAGCAATCAAACACTTTTTTATAATTGCAGACCAGCTTTTTGCATGTTTTGGATAGTGTTCTTTGGGATGAAGACTTCTCCTTTTTTTACGCCAAGTGAAGGAAACATCATTGTGACCAAACAATTCAAATTTAGTTTCTTCTGACCATAACACAGAAGATCAAACAGAAGTCTTCTTCTTTGTCCAGATAAGCATTTGCAAAGACCAAGCGAGCTTTTGTGTGCCTTATCTGGAGAAGTGGCATCCTCCTTGGTCTGTATACATGAAACCCAGCAGTGTACAGTGTCTGTTGGATTATCTGCCTTGAGACATTGCCACTAGCAGAGCCAAGATTCACCAGGATGACCTTGGTGGTGATCATTGGATTCTTTTTCACCTCTCTCACTATCCTCCTGGCCAGCACAGGTGTCACTTTTAGATTCCGACCATGTCCTCTGAGATTTTCCACAGTGTGGAACATCTTGTATTTTTTAATAATACTTTGCACTGTAGCCACTTGAAAACATTTAGAAATGGCCTTGTAGCCCTTTCCTGACTTGTGAGCTGCCACAATGTGCAAAATTTGCCAGGGGTATGAATAATTATGGGCAGCACTGTATATGTGTGTCTTTGGGGGGCTATGGCTGAATACATATAAATGGAGCACCTGGTAAAATGGGCGTGAGGAAATGCTGAAAGTAGAATATCAGTAATTATACTGATACTCTTCTTTCCTCTGCTGTAACTTAACATCAAGCCAACCGTACCCCATACATGCCTAACAGTAACTGCCCCCACCTTCTCCAAATTGTAATGATCGGTGAAGCACAGAGAGGATCTGATTACCGGTGATCTGCAGTATCACTGGAAATACAGATGTATACCTGATTATAAGTGATCTGCAGTATCACCGAAAATCCGATATACCAGCTAACCTCTGTTCACCTGAGTAGAGTGTAGTGCTTTGGTGTAACAGTAACACTTTGAGGACAAGCCTCAGCGCAGTCAGGAGTACTGCACAGATTCCTTCCGCAGGCCCGGACTCTCCAAGACAGGAGGAGTCGGGCTGACAGCAGGAAGGATTGTCTGAAAGTAACCCTCAGGAGGAAGGGTCGCTAACAGAGTGAGGAACCGCCTCTAACGGTAAGGTCGGTTCTCGAGGTCGGACAAGCCAGGTCGTACACAAACGGACAGATACAGTACAAGATCAGGAGACAAAGGCGGAGTCTAAGTGCAGGCAGGGTTCGGCAACGGGGTATCAGATATATCGAGGTACAAAATCAGGAGGCAGAAACAGAGTCTAGGGACGAGCTGGGGTTCGGCAACAGAGTATCAGAAATATCGAGGTGCAAGATCAGAGTTCAGGAGGATAGTCAGGCAAGCAGGAAGTCATAACAGATAATCACAATAAAACTAGTACTTTAAGCTATCAACAAAATCTAGCTAAGTGTAGGATTACAGCTCCAGCTGGTCCCGGCACACTTGCGGATCTGACTACGGATCTGGGTGCTCCCACGTATGTGATCGCAACGGCAGACACCCAACAACTGAACAGCTGGCAGTATATATACACGGAGGCCTCTCCAGCACCTCCCTAAGTGCTGGACCAATCAGGAGGGGAGCCAGGGTCAGCTGACCAACCTGGTCAGCTGACTCATTTCTGGCTGGCATATATGCTCTGCCTCAGTGCGTGCGCGTCATTCTTAACCTAGAGGGACTATGTGTCCCAGCCACCCCAACACCGCTCTGCGGTGTAACAGCCAGAGGGCCATGCGCGCTAACCGACGCGTCCAACGCGGCGGTTTTCCCGCGCTCCGCCAAGCCCTGCACGGGGACAGCCGCCTCAGACTGAGTGGAGGCGGCTGACTCCTCGTGCTCTGCCACGCTGGATGTGGAAGCAGCCGCCCCGCTCTGAGAGCGAGCGGCTGCGCTTCCACGCTTTCTGACAGTACTCCCCCCCCCCCCCCCCGAGGAGTGGACTCCGGACAACTCCTTCCAGGTTTTTCTGGGTGCAAAGTGTGAAACTCCCTTTTTAACTCATCAGCATGCATGCGAGTCCCTGGTACCCATTGTCTCTCCTCAATGCCGTACCCTTTCCAATGCACTAAATATTGTATCGAGTTCTGAACAATGCGTGAGTCTAATATTTTTTCCACCTCGTACTCAGGTTGGTCCTCCACCATCACTGCAGGGGGAGGAGTAGGACCCACATGCACCGCAGGTTTGAGTAGGGACACATGAAACGACCTTACGCCCCGCATGCTGGCAGGAAGATCAATGGCGTAAGTGACGTTATTAATTCTTTTGGTCACTGAAAATGGACCCACAAACCTGGGACTCAGTTTGGCAGAAGGCTGCTTCAGGGTCAATTGACGTGTGGACACCCAGACTAAATCCCCTGGCTGAAACTTCCATTCCACGGACCGTCTCTTGTCTGCTTGACCCTTCTGACTCTGGAATGCCTTCTGCAAGTTCCCCTTAACAACTCCCCAATTGTCCCTGAGTGACCTCTGCCAATCCTCTAGAGCTGGAAATGGAGAAGAGACAACTGGAAAAGGGGAGAATTTGGGTGACCTCCCTGTCACAATTTGGAATGGAGAGAACCCAGATGAGGAATTCTTCAAATTATTTTGTGCGAATTCCGCGAAGGGCAAAAATTTTACCCAGACACTCTGTGCCTCCGCAACGTAACATCTTAGGAATTACTCCAAAGACTGGTTGATACGTTCCGTCTGCCCATTAGTCTGTGGGTGGTAGCCTGACGAGAAAGACAATTTCATGCCCATTTGGTGGCAAAATGCCCTCCAGAATCCAGACACAAATTGGACTCCCCTATCCGACACAATGTCTTCCGGAATGCCATGCAGCCGGAAGACGTGAATGATGAACAACTCGGCCAGTTCTTGAGCCGAGGGGAGTCCTTTCAGGGGCACAAAATGGGCCATTTTGCTAAAACGGTCGACTACCACCCAAATGACCGACATTCCTTCAGACCTGGGCAATTCCCCCACAAAATCCATGGACAAGTGGGTCCATGGCTCACTCGGGGTGGGCAAAGGCTGCAGCCTACCTACAGATGCCAGCCGGGAGGGTTTACTCTTGGCACAGACCGCACATTCCCTGACATACTCCTTGCAATCTGTTGCCAAAGAAGGCCACCAAGCACACCTGGCAATCAGATCCCGCGTTCTGGCAGCTCCAGGATGACCAGCATTCTTATGGGCGTGAAAGAGAAGCAGGACTTGTAAACGAAAGGGCAGTGGGATAAACATAATAATAATAATAATAATAATAATCTGAACATTTGTATAGCGCTTTTCTCCTGTCGGACTCAAAGCGCTCAAGAGCTGCAGCCACTGGGACGCGCTCAAGAGGCCACCCTGCAGTGTTAGGGAGTCTTGCCTTGAACTCCTTACTGAATTTTGAGTACTTGACCTAGCCAGGATTCGAACCCTGGTCTCCGATGTCAAAGGCAGAGCCCTTAACCAGTACTCTATTCAGCCACTGTTGACATGACCCCTTCGGGCTTTCCCTCAGGAACATCCTGTTGAAAGGGGCCCAAAACCTCCGTCCAATCCTCCCAAGTCTCCGTGGCGGCTAACACTAGTTTCCGCGGGATAATGGACTCAAGGGCAGGCGGCTGTGCTGTCTCTGGTTCAAAACACCTGGAGAGGGCATCTGCTTCGACGTTTTTGCTGCCTGGGGTGTACGTGATTATAAACCTAAACCTCGTAAAAAATAAAGACCATCGGGCCTGACGGGGACTTAGCCTCTTCGCCCCCTCGATGTATTCCAAGTTCTTGTGGTCGGTGTAAACTGTGATTGTGTGTTCTGCCCCCTCTAACCAGTGGCGCCATTCCTCAAACGCCAATTTAATAGCCAGAAGTTCCCGGTTGCCTATATCATAATTTTTCTCTGCAGGTGAGAACCTACGGGAGAAGTAAGCGCACGGGTGTAATCTGCCCTGCAAACCAGACCGTTGAGACAGCACCGCCCCCACCCCAACCTCCGAGGCATCAACCTCCACGATAAAGGGAAAGGACGTGTCCACATGCCTCAAAATTGGTGCTGAGCAAAATAATTCCTTCAAAAGAGAAAATTCTGCCACGGCCTCAGGGGACCAGTGGTTGGTATCCGCCCCTTTTTTCGTGAGACTGGTAAGGGGGGCAACTAACGTGGAGTACCCCTTAATGAACCTCCTGTAATAATTCGCAAAACCTAAAAATCTTTGTAGGGCCTTTAACCCCACTGACTGTGGCCACTCCAACACAGCTGTAACCTTGGCAGGATCCATTGAAAGGCCTGAGGTGGACATTACGTACCCAAGGAACGTGACAGTGGTCACCTCGAAAATACACTTTTCCACCTTAGCATAGAGCCTATTTTGTCTTAATTTGTTCAAGACAAACTTCACGTGGACCCTGTGCTCGGAGAGGTTATTGGAGTAGATTAGTATATCATCAAGGTATACCAGCACGAATCTACCCAATACCTCCCGGAATACCTCATTGATTAATTCTTGGAAGATGGCTGGCACATTGCACAACCCGAAGGGCATCACTAAGTACTCGTAATGCCCGTTGGGTGTGTTGAAGGCCGTCTTCCACTCATCGCCCTCTCTAATGCGGATTAGGTTGTATGCCCCCCTCAGATCCAACTTAGAGAAGATTTTTGCGGCTGTGACCTGCGTGAATAAATCGTCTATCAAGGGTAACGGATATCGATTTTTCACCGTGATTTTGTTGAGGCCCCGATAATCAATACAAGGTCGAAGACCCCGTCTTTCTTTTTAACGAAAAAGAAACCGGCCCCAGCAGGCGACCGGGAGGGCCGGATGAACCCCTTGGCCAAGTTATCACGAATGTATTCTTGCATAGCCATCTTCTCTGGACCGGACAAGTTATACAGGTGACCCCTTGGGGGCATACAAACAGCACGGAGATCAATGAGGCAATCAAACGGGCGATGAGGAGGTAATTGATCAGCAGACTTAGGACAAAATACATCAGAGAACTCAGAGTACTCTTTGGGAACCCCCTCCACACAAATCTTGGTCTGACCCAATGTCACCTTCCCTAAACACTGTTGGTGACAATGATCGGACCATCTGGTTACCTGCCCCGTAGCCCAGTCTATTTGTGGAGAATGGACTTGTAACCACGGCATGCCTAGGATGATAGTGGAGGTTGACATACGCAATACAAAAAAACTGTAGTTGTTCCCCATGCAGTGCCCCTAACGTGACTTTCACCTGCGGTGTCTGTGACAGAGGATGATTCCGTTGCAGAGGGGAATCGTCTACTGCCGTGACCTGAATGGGAGGACTCACTGGAGTGAGAGGAATACCCAACTCCTGAGCAAATTCAATGTTCATAAAATTAGCCGCTGAGCCAGAATCAATGAAGGCCTCAGTGGCTACCAACTTATTCTCCCATGTAATCGCACAGGGGAGAAGCAATTTTTTCTCTTTTTGGGGTGAGAAAGGTGTGCCTAGGGTGTCACCCCCCACTACTCCTAGGCAGACTCGTTTCCCGGCTTGTTAGGGCAGTTTCGCACTCTATGCCCCGCTTCAGCACAGTACAGGCACAATTGTTCAGCTATTCTCCGCCTTCGCTCCACCTGGGTCAGTTTTGATCGACCAATCTGCATTGGCTCCGGTGGAGGCAGGGCCGGAAAGGAAGGGACCGACGGAGATGTCGTTACTAAGGGTGCAGCGGAAGGTGCCGCATAAGATGTCACCCTGCCACGGTGACTGCCCCTAATCTGCCTCTGATGGCGTAGCCGACGGTCGACTCGAATGGCCGATGAGATGGCCTCATCGACTGTCTTGGGCTCGGGTAAGGTTAACATTAGGTCGGAGACCTCCTCCGACAACCCAGACAGGAAGTAATCCATCAGGGCATATATCGGGATTACAGCAAGTATTTTGGGGCACTTGACGTGAATCTGAGGTGGGAAACCATCGAGACAGGTACTGTTTTCCACCATTTCTGAACCCTTGCTATTCAGCAGGTTTGTCTGTCTTTGCGCTGAGGTACTTTGTTTTCACATCAGGGCATAGGTGTCAAATCTGGCGGTAACTGACCACCTACGAAATTCTGCCGCGTAATCCTCGACGGAGCCTCTGCCTTGCCGCAAAAGTTTGAGTTTCCGCTCAGAGGTTACAGCAAGGTCAGGGTCGTCGTATATCACTGCCATAGCCTTAAAAAATTCCTCTACCGAGGTCAGAGCTGTATCTGTGGGAGGTAGATTGTATGCCCAGGACTGAGAGTCACCAGTTAACAAAGTTTTAATAAATATGACCCGTTGGGTCTCAGTTCCCGAGGATCGGGGTCTCAACTCGAAATATGATAGCACTCTACTCTTAAAATTCCGAAAGTCAGATTTGTGGCCAGAAAATTTATCAGGTACGGGCATACGTATGTCATCACTAGGAGGGGATCGCACTGAATCAACTGACGTCTGAAGGGTTCGCACAGAGCCTGTTAGGGCATCAATTAATGCTTTGTGCTGGCCCAGTGCTTGATGGATGTTATCCACCGAAGTGGCAAGCACATTCAGAGGGTCAGCGCGTGCGTCCGTCTGTTTTTCGGTCTGGCGTTCTGTAACGATCGGTGAAGCACAGAGAGGATCTGATTACCGGTGATCTGCAGTATCACTGGAAATACAGATGTATACCTGATTATAAGTGATCTGCAGTATCACCGATAATCCGATATACCAGCTAACCTCTATTCACCTGAGTAGAGTGTAGTGTTTTGGTGTAACAGTAACACTTTGAGGACAAGCCTCAGCGCAGTCAGGAGTACTGCACAGATTCCTTCCGCAGACCCGGACTCTCCAAGATGGGAGGAGTCGGGCTGACAGCAGGAAGGATTGTCTGAAAGTAACCCTCAGGAGGAAGGGTCGCTAACAGAGTGAGGAACCGCCTCTAACGGTAAGGTCGGTTATTGAGGTCGGACAAGCCAGGTCGTACACACACGGACAGATACAGTACAAGATCAGGAGACAAAGGCGGAGTCTAAGTGCAGGCAGGGTTCGGCAACGGGGTATCAGATATATCGAGGTAAAAAAGCAGAAACAGAGTCTAGGGACGAGCCGGGGTTCGGCAACAGAGTATCAGAAATATCGAGGTGCAAGATCAGAGTTCAGGAGGATAGTCAGGCAAGCAGGAAGTCATAACAGATAATCACAATAAAACTAGTACTTTAAGCTATCAACAAAATCTAGCTAAGTGTAGGATTACAGCTCCAGCTGGTCCCGGCACACTTGCGGATCTGACTACAGATTTGGGTGCTCCCACGTATGTGATCGCAACGCCAGACACCCAACAACTGAACAGCTGGCAGTATATATACACGGAGGCCTCTCCAGCACCTCCCTAAGTGGTGGACCAATCAGGAGGGGAGCCAGGGTCAGCTGACCAACCTGGTCAGCTGACTCATTTCTGGCTGGCGTATATGCTCTGCCTCAGTGCGCGCGCGCGCGCGTCATTCTTAACCTAGAGGGACTACGTGTCCCAGCCACCCCAACACCGCTCTGTGGTGTAACAGCCAGAGGGCCATGCGCGCTAACGCGGCGGTTTTCCCACGCTCCGCCAAGCCCTGCACGGGGACAGCCGCCTCAGACTGAGTGGAGGCGGCTGACTCCCCGTGCTCTGCCACGCTGGATGTGGAAGCAGCCGCCCCGCTCTGAGAGCGAGCGGCTGCGCTTCCACGCTTTCTGACACAAATATTATCTTTTCCACTATATAAGCCTTACACCAACTTCCCTTCTCTACCCAAGTTGTTGTAAAGCTGCTAATTATACAATTTACCCGAGGGGCTGTAAAACTAGCCGGAGTTTTGCTGCAGTGATGCACTCCTGCACCCAAATGACTCATCTGGTGCTGCCAAAGACTCTAATTGCATTGCAGCCTATTTATGTGTTTGGGTATGGCTATCCTCTGTGCACCTGCCTATGCCTGCCTTGTCTTGGGTTGCTGGGAGAGATACAACGATCTTATGTTACCAACATTTGAGTTGTATGCTGGCACTTAAAATAGATCCACTGATGATGCTCTGTGGAGGAGTACACAGGCCAAGCTGGATCATTTCATGGTTATGCTGAATACTAATTGCTGGAATATCTACTTTACTTAATGGATTATGAGTGAATCACCCTTTTTAATATTGTTCTCTCTTTGAGGTATCACATGTTCATCACCACTATTTAACAAATCCACAGGTGATAATATGCTCCTCCATGCCACCAACTATCATTCTAAGCATGTAATTAAAGCTATTTCTATAATATAGTACAATACATATAATCTCATCCATCCGGGCACAGTACCTCCTAAACCTTTCATTTTCCTTATGTCATAATTCCACTTTCCTTCATTCTCTATGTTTTTCTCCTGTATTCCAAATCTCATCTTGCCATTCAATGTTTCTCATCCTTCTCCTAAACCTGCGAGCTACTGTCGCATCATCTCTACAGCCAATAGGCTGTTCCCTCTACTCTCTTCCTAATAGCCCCCACTCACTTGCCTTACTTCATCCTGCTGTCTTTATCCCCTAAGACATTGTACAACAAACCCTCGTTTATTAACCACCCAATGGGTACCTGTGTATTCCCCCAATCATCTCTCTCAGTGCATGTGTTATTATCCCTAGTAAATGTACTGCGACTCCTAGTAATTGTAGCATAACATGTTTTCATTTTCCACATTGCTCCTTCATCTGTCATGCCTGCCAAAACCTTATTGGTTTGTTCACTAGTACAGTTGCTCCTGTACAGTGATAGTCATGACAGAAGTGATTAAGTGTTGTAAAACCATGTCCTGACAGGATCTAAGTGATTTGGACTTTCAACATATGTTATGAGGTCAACTGGTCACTGTAGTCATGTGTTGCAATGTATGTAAGCTAATCATTTCTGCACAAATTACTCACAAATTACTAATGACAAGACAAATAACATTTATATTGCGTTTTTCTCCTGGCGGACTCAAAGCACCAGAGCAGCAGCCACTAGGGTGCGCTCTATAGGCAGTAGCAGTGTTAGGGAGACTTGCCCAAGGTCTCCTACTGAATAGGTACTGGCTTACTGAACAGGCAGAGCTGAGATTCGAACCCAGGTCTCCTGTGTCAGAGGCAATGCCCTTAACCATTACACCATCCAGCCACTAATCTATTTGTATATACATGAAATTGAAAACCTGTGTGCACAGATGAACAGAGACTGGTTACTGTAATCAGCATGCCAGTCTTGCATTTTATATATCTTGGGTTAAAGAAGTTTGTGCACAGACATTTTTATTTTACTTAAACAGTGCCATCCAGGGGACCATGCTGCTCCTACAATTGTGTCTGTTTACTCCACTGGATATAACACAGGAATAATATTTGTATGTTAGCATTCATCATGTTGCTAGAAGCATAGTAAAAGGCCAGAGAAGAGATTATGTTGATACAGCAGGTCATCTTAAAATCCATCTAAACCTTGGCTGCATTTCCATCCCCAACCTATATATCTGCTGAAGCAGGTCATACGTACCAAATAATGTACTTTTGTGTAAAATCTCAGTCACACTCATCCTAATGCAGGTGAAAAGGAAACAGGCTGCTGTTTATCCAGGTGGAATACTACACTCTGCTGATCTCCATGCTATGAGGACATGCTACTGTTGCTGCTTGCTTTGCATTAGCTGAGATTTCACCAACTGAATTGCATTATTCATAGCGATGATCGTAATCTGCTAATTACAATTACGCATAATTTAGTGGAATTTTTCACAATTACAGCTATATGTCATTACGATTTGGACAAGCCATTGATTTTGTGTAATACATTCATAATTTTACATAAATTTTGTGCTGACTTTAGCTGTTAACAGCAAAGCCCTATACTCTTGTCACTAAAATTGCTAGCTCTGTTAAGGAGAATAGTGGGAACAAGTCAAAAAAATAATATTACAGAAAGACCTTGTAGTTTTTGGGAAAATTGCATTAAAAAATGCAAAGGAAATCTTTTTTTAACCACTTGAGGACTGCGGTTCTAACCCCACCTGGTGACCAGGCCATTTTTTATTTATTGGGCCACTGCAGCTTTAAGGCAAAGCTGCAGGGCCGCACAACAGAGCACACAAGTGATTCTCCCCTCCTTTTCCCCTCACCAACAGAGCTCTCTGTTGGTGGGGTCTGATCGCCCCCCCCCCCCCCACCCCCTTACATTTTTTTATAAATATTTACTTTATTTATTTTAATTAAATTTTACTTTTTTTTTTTTCAATTCCCTCCGTCCCTCCCTCCCGCCAGCCAGCCAGTCACATGATCGGCTGTCATGATCACTCACCTGTGGGCCAGGGGGACAGCCGTGTCACACGGCTGTCCCCAGTACAGTGCTGCTGCAGATCACAGAGCCATACAAAGTAATTAGATGGCGAAACCGCTGTCTAACAGTCTTCCGAACAGCGATTGAAGGCGGGGCGGAGCTCCGTCCCCCAAACAGGAGATGTGCGCACATCCTGCGCAGTATCTCCTGCTAGCCCCATAGACGACCTATCACGCCAATAGGCGTGGAGCAGATCTGGGGCTACCGCACTGCTCATGCCAATTGGTGTGGAGCAGTTGGCACCTAGTTAAACTCATAAAAAATACAGTTTAAAAAACATTTTTCCTTTGCATGTTTAAAATCCTGCTCCTCAAAAACTACAAGGTCTTTTTGAAAATTATTTTTTTGACTTGTACTCGCTATTCCACTTAAAGAAACCCTGTACTGAAAAAAAGTTCCCCTGGGGAGTACTCATTTCAGTAGGGCGAAGCCTCTGGAACCTATTGAGGCTTCCCCCATCTTCTTGTGTCCCACGGCGGTCTCGCTGCAGCCCACGGAAAACACAGGCGACAATTTGTCAGCTTGCGCAATATTTACCTTTTCTGGCTCCAGCAGGGGGCACTGTTGTGGCTCTTCCCATGGAGAAAGGTGAAAATAGCCGATCTCTGTCGGCTCTGCTCCGCTCCGCATTGCATAATTAGGGGTCCTGATTACTCTTTACATATGAAATGAATTAGATTTTTTCCAAAAATTTCACATTAAGATTTTGCATCATGATTGCAAATTATGATGCAAAATGAGGATTATGTGAAATTTGTGATCATCACAAATTATTTAGCAGGTAAGACCTGCTTTACACACGTGATGAAGCCCTAGTAGTGATCTTCTCGCTGAGGCTTAACTGGGTTTTAAGTCATATTTGTCTATAGCAATCTGCAGAGTCATGCAGAAGATTGGAAGTATTTTTCATTCATGTGAAATAAATGTCAGTATTATTGACTATATTCCAATGCATTGTGATTTGGAAGGACTGGGCCATATTTGAGCATGTCCTGTTTTCCTTATATCATCTTTTCCTTTTTCTTTAGTTTGGACTTACCTCCCATCAACTGTATGTGCATTGAACATATTTGATCTCATAATTTTAAAACAAGTAAGATATAGTTATAAACAAATTGTGTTAAAAAGAAGTAAAACCCTTCATTACCTTTTAAATGGGAACATCAAATAGCATTAAATATCGACATTCCCACAGGCTACCTCTGAAGGGTATGTTAGAACTGTTTAGAAGAAAGTGACTTAGATCTAAAGACTTATTCTCATCAGTATTTACTATTCCTTAACATACCTTTAGGGCTGTAAAATTTAGTCTTTAATCAGAATGTTGTTATATATATGAAAGAAACCAAAATTTTGTAAAAAAAAATGACTTGATGCTCTGAAAATCGAGAAAAAATAGAGGCCATAAACTCTCTTAGGCTTTAATCTACGGCAAATAAATCTTCTGTACTTGTGTTCTGTTACCTGTGATTATGTACATTGCAAACAGCAATTGCTCCTTTGACACACTCCTGTCTTATTCAGGATTTGTCAAATAAATTACAATGATTTTTTTCAATGTTATACAATGCCAGAATTTTTACAGTATTAAAATTGTGCTTTACTCCTCTTGTACAGAAGCTATTAATTGGCAATTTTACCTTTACTTATGCAGACTAATATGACTTTGGTTAGTGGTAGTGCTGGCACTATCAGCCCTGTTCTGTGGGGGGAGGGAGTTGAGCCGGGGAAGGGGGGTTGTTTTGGTTTTGTAACAGGCAGCCCTTACCAGCTATGTATAGCATACTCAGCATTGGCAGTATGCTCAGGACTTGAAGGACATTACAAAGTTTGTCAAAGAAGAGACAGTGTATCCGACACTGCTGCTGTGCCTGTTTTATAGTAATAAACTAGCTTAATGGTCCAGTGTTGCCCGGGTATGTATTTGGCTAGTGTTGGCTTCACCTACTTTTTCTAACCCTAACACACACACAATTACTTAATTACTCAATTACCTAGTTTGTGAGCTTTGCTGTCTTTGGCATCAATCATTTGCATTGAAATTAAACAAATCTGATTGGCTGTGGCTTCACCCCTTTTCTGAATTTGAACCCCAGTCACCCAATGACCAACTGTACCAGGTGTGTGCCATTAACAGTGCAAGAATGGCAGCAATTAAATAATTGAATTTAAATAGGTGAATTTTGATTGGCTTTTGTAGACTCTACCCAATTTTCTGAATATTAATCCCAGTCACCCACTGGCCAACTGTGCAAAGTTTGAGAACTCTACCATTAACAATGTAAGAATGGCTGCAGTTTACATTTTCCCAGTGAAATTTGTATTTGTCTCTGCCCACTGATGACCTAGCATTGCCCAGGTATTTGGCTGGTGCTGGCTGCTCCCACTTTTTCTAACCCGAACACACAATTATTAAATTACTTAATTAACTAGTTTGTGAGCTTTGTGGTCTTTGGCGTCAATAATTTGCATTGAAATGAAACAAATCTGATTGACTGTTTGTGGCTTCACCCCCTTTTCTGAATTTGGACTCCAGTCACCCAATGACCAGGTTTGAGGCCTGTGCCATTAAAGGGAAGGTCCAAGCAAAAAAAAAAAAATGAGTTTCACTTACCTGTGGCTTCTACCAGCCCCATGCAGCCATCATGTGCCCTCGTAGTCACTCACTGCTGCTCCAGTCCCCCGCTGGCAGCTTTCTGACCTCAGAGGTCAGGGCCGAATTGCGTACATTTTTATGCATTCCAGCTAGTGCAGGAACATTAACACATACATTTTTACGCGTTAGTGGTGCAATGCGTACATTTTTTTTCCTGCACTAGCTGGAATGCGTAAAAATGTATGCAATGTGGCCCTGACCTCCGAGGTCAGAAAGCTGCCAGCGGGGGACTGGAGCAGCAGTGAGTGACTACGAGGGCACAGGATGGCTACCTGGGGCTGGTAGAAGCCCCAGGTAAGTGAAACTCATTTTTTTTTTTGCTTGGACCTTCCCTTTAACAGTGCAAGTGAAAATCAATAGGTGAATTTTGATTGGCTTTTGTAGGCTCCACCCACTTTTCTGAATATTATTCCCAGTCACTTAGTGACCAACTGTGCAAAGTTTGAGAATCCTACCATAAACAATGTAAGAATGGCTGCAGTTTACATTTTCCCAGTGAAATTTGTATTTTTCTCCACCCACTTTTTGGTTATGGGAATAAAACGTATCCTATATGTTATTCCAGGCAATGTACTATGTGTGTGCCAAATTTCATTCATATCCATTCAGCCATTGTTGCGTGATTGAGTAACAAACATCCAAACTTTTGCATTTATAATATTAGTAGTGAGATTGACTTGAGTGACAGGCAGGAAATATACATTCACGGAATCACGTGTAAGATCCTAGCGAATATGGTGGTGGTCAGGACTAGGTGCTGAGCACTGAATGGTGAGCCTGATAGCCATTTCGCACTTAAAGGGATACTGTAGGGGGGTCGGGGGAAAATGAGTTGAACTTACCCGGGGCTTCTAATGGTCCCCCGCAGACATCCTGTGTTGGCGCAGCCACTCCCCAATGCTCCGGCCCCGCCTCCGGTTCACTTCTGGAATTTCTGACATTAAAGTCAGAAAACCACTGCGCCTGCGTTGCCGTGTCCTCGCTCCCACTGATGTCACCAGGAGTGTACTGCGCAGACACAGACCATACTGGGCCTGCGCTGTGCGCTCTTGAGGACATCAGCGGGATCGAGGACACGGCAACGCAGGCGCAGTGGTTTTCAGACTTTAAAGTCTGAAATTCCAGAAGTGAACCGGAGGCGGGGCCGGAGCATCGGTGAGTGGCTGCGCCAACACAGGATGTCTGCGGGGGACCATTAGAAGCCCCGGGTAAGTTCAACTCATTTTCCCCCGACCCCCTACAGTATCCCTTTAAGTGCTTCTTCCGAGGCTGAAGCATGAAAGTGTGACATGGCTTTCAGGCTCACTGTATGTATGATCAGAAACAAACAAAATTCAAATGGAGGGTTTCACGGCCTAGTAATCTTATGCATAAAACATACATTTTAATAGTAATATCAATACATATTCATAAAAAGTGATATAGCATAGAAAAGTCCTAAGTACATGTTGCTCATAATGTCAATAGCCTAAAGCACATTTTGCTTCCTATGACCAGGTCGCGTCTTCAGAGGCAGAGGTTTTTTACTTTGTTCATAGTTTGTGAATACAGGGTGGTTTATAAAAACATAAGAAAAAAATCAAATATATACAGCCACATCCAGGTATGTATTACACATTTTTATTGCCCTGTCAGCCCAATACATGGCCAATTATACAGTGGCTTGCAAAAATATTTGGCCCCCTTGAAGTTTTCCACATTTTGTCACATTACTACCACAAACATGAATCAATTTTATTGGAATTCCACATGAAAGACCAACACACAGTGGTGTACACGTGAGAAGTGGAACGAAAATCATACATGATTCCAAACATTTTTTTACAAATAAATAACTGCAAAGTGGTGTGTGCATAATTATTCGGCCCCCTTTGATCTGAGTGCAATCAGTTGCCTATAGACATTGCCTGAGGAGTGCTAATGATTAAATAGAGTGCATCTGTGTGTAATCTAATGTCAGTACAAATACAGCTGCTCTGTGAGGGCCTCAGAGGTTGTCTAAGAGAATATTGAGAGCAACAACACCGTGAAGTCCAAAGAACACACAAGACAGGTCCAAGACAGGTCAGGGATCAAGTTATTGAGAAATTTTAAGCAGGCTTAGGCTACAAAAAGATTTCCAAAGCCTTGAACATCCCACGGAGCACTGTTCAAGCGATCATTCAGAAATGGAAGTAGTATGGCACAACTGTAAACCTACCAAGACAAGGCCATCCACCTAAACTCACAGGCCGAACAAGGAGAGCGCTAATCAGAAATGCAGTCAAGAGGCCCATGGTAGTGTTGGGCGAACAGTGTTCGCCACTGTTCGGGTTCTGCAGAACATCACCCTGTTCGGGTGATGTTCGAGTTCGGCCGAACACCTGACGGTGCTCGGCCAAACCGTTCGGCCATATGGCCGAACTAAGAGCGCATGGCCGAACGTTCCCCGAACGTTCGGCTAGCGCTGTGATTGGCCGAACGGGTCACGTGGTTCGGACCCGAACGCGCTCTGATTGGCCGAACTGTCACGTGGTTCGGGTAAATAAATACCCGAACCACGTCATATCTCCGCCATTTGTCTGTGGGTTTAGCTTTGGGTAGGCAGGCAGGGTAGTTCGCGCTCCAGCCACGCTAGCCAGGGTCCCCCCTGTCATTGTGTCACTGCTGGGAACAGTAGTACACCGCTTGCTCAGCCACACTATATAGCATTCTGTTTACTGCCACTCTGTGTACCTCGCTCAGCCACACTATATAGCATTCTGTTTACTGCCACTCTGTGTCTGCTGGGAATAGTAGTACACCGCTTGCTCAGCCACACTATATAGCATTCTGTTTACTGCCACTCTGTGTACCTCGCTCAGCCACACTATATAGCATTCTGTTTACTGCCACTCTGTGTCTGCTGGGAATAGTGGTACACCGCTCGCTCAGCCACACTATATAGCATTCTGTTCACTGTTCTGTGTCTGCTTGGAATAGTGGTACACCGCTCGCTCAGCCACACTATATAGCATTCTGTTTACTGTTCTGTGTCTGCTGGGAATAGTGGTACACCGCTCGCTCAGCCACACTATATAGCATTCTGTTTACTGTTCTGTGTCTGCTGGGAATAGTGGTACACCGCTCGCTCAGCCACACTATATAGCATTCTGTTCACTGTTCTGTGTCTGCTGGGAATAGTGGTACACCGCTCGCTCAGCCACACTATATAGCATTCTGTTCACTGTTCTGTGTCTGCTGGGAATAGTGGTACACCGCTCGCTCAGCCACACTATATAGCATTCTGTTTACTGTTCTGTGTCTGCTGGGAATAGTGGTACACCGCTCGCTCATCCACACTATATAGCATTCTGTTCACTGTTCTGTGTCTGCTGGGAATAGTGGTACACCGCTCGCTCAGCCACACTATATAGCATTCTGTTCACTGTTCTGTGTCTGCTGGGAATAGTGGTACACCGCTCGCTCAGCCACACTATATAGCATTCTGTTCACTGTTCTGTGTCTGCTGGGAATAGTGGTACACCGCTCGCTCAGCCACACTATATAGCATTCTGTTTACTGTTCTGTGTCTGCTGGGAATAGTGGTACACCGCTCGCTCAGCCACACTATATAGCATTCTGTTTACTGTTCTGTGTCTGCTGGGAATAGTGGTACACCGCTCGCTCAGCCACACTATATAGCATTCTGTTTACTGTTCTGTGTCTGCTGGGAACAGTAGTACACCGCTCGCTCAGCCAGAGTATATAGCATTGTGTTTACTGCCACTCTGTGTACACCGCTCAGCCAGACTATATACCATTGTTTACTGACACTCTGTGTACACCGCTCAGCCAGACTATATACCATTGTTTACTGCCACTCTGATTCTGCTGGGAACAGTAGTACACCGCTCGCTCAGCCAGACTATATACCATTGTTTACTGACACTCTGTGTACACCGCTCAGCCAGACTATATACCATTGTTTACTGCCACTCTGATTCTGCTGGGAACAGTAGTACACCGCTCGCTCAGCCAGACTATATAGCATTGTGTTTACTGCCACTCTGTGTACACCGCTCAGCCACACTATATAGCATTGCGTACTCTGCCAGTCAGTGTGTATATTGCTGGGATCAGTAATACTCCACTCACCGTCAACCACTATATGAGCTCAACATGAGTTCCCCAGAGACCTCCGCTGTGAGCAGCACTCCCAACAACAGCAACAGCCAACGCCCCACGCAAGCTATAACATCCACCCCAGCAGCCAGTGGTCAGCAGCAGCCCTCCCCGGAGGAGAACGTTGTGTCCATCAGTCCGTCGCCAGAGCGATTAATGAGGGCTGCCATTGAGGAGATGATGGGGCCTGATGTGGAGGAGGAGGTCTGGCTCAGGCCAGCATCCCAAGTTAATGTTGAGGACGATGAGGGGTCTGTGTCTGGGGATGTTGGGGTGGCAGAGGTGGTGGGTGGGTCAGACTCAGGAGAAGAGTTGTATGATGAGGATGATGATCGGGACCATCTGTATGTGCCTCAGAGTCCGACCCCGGAAAACATGTTGTATCGTGTGTTTAGGTACTAAAATCTGCGTTCCCTCCCAGTAGTGTTGGGCGAACAGTGTTTGCCACTGTTCGGGTTCTGCAGAACATCACCCTGTTCGGGGTGACTATATAGCAGACTATATAGCATTGTGTTTAATGCCACTCTGTGTACACGGCTCAGCCACACTATATAGCATTGTGTTTACTTCCACTCTGTGTCTGCTGGGAACAGTAGTACACCGCTCACCCGCCACTGTATAGCATTGTGCTCTGTGTCACTGCTGACAATAGTGGTACACCGCTCACCCACCACTGTATAGCATTTCTGTACTGCCACTGTACTGCTGCCAGTCAGCGTGTACTTTAAGGATAAGTGAAATGAGGAAGAAATCCGGTGAAAGAGGGAGGGGCAAGGGAAGAGGTGTTTCCCCTGACGGTTCACGTACAGGCCACAGGGGAGCACCCAAGAAAACCCACTCAATACTGCCCATGTTGTCCAGGACAACAACCCTCACAGATCCAAAAGAACAGGACCAGATAATTACTTGGATGACCTCTCAAGCGTCCAGCAGTGGGTTAAGCAGCACCAGCACATCACGCACGAGGTCCGAGTCCTCAGCCAGTTAAAGTCTGGGCTTTCTTTGAAGACTGCACTGAGGATGTTACCATGGCGATTTGCAAGGTGTGCAAGACCCGCCTGAGCAGGGGGAAAAGTATTAACAACCTCTCCACCACCAGCATGAGCCGCCACATTCTATCCAAACATCCCACTCTGTGGGCAAACGCGGCAGGACAGGGTACCACCAGCAACACTGCCTCCCTTGGGTTCACCAGACTCACCACCAGACCCGCCTCAGCAGCAGCAGTAGCCCAGCCATTGCGTGGTTCACAACATTCACAAACATCAGACGATGCTGACACTGTCACTTTCCGGACTAGTGCTCTTGAGGTCTCCCAGTGTTCATCAAACACAACAACCAACAGCCCTTCGGTGTGCAGCGCTACGGTTGAGTTGTCTGTCTCTGAGATGTTTGAGCACAAGAGGAAATTGCCAGCAAATGACCCCCGGGCCGTGGCAGTAACAGCCAGCCAGCATAGCCAAGCTTCTGGCCTGCGAAATGCTGCCATATCGAGTGGTGGAGACAAACAGCTTCAAGGGCATGATGTCAGTGGCCATCCCACGTTACGTGGTTCCCAGCCGCTACCACTTTGCGCGCTCTGCAGTGCCTGAGTTGCATGAGCACGTGGTCAGCTAAATAACCCGAAGCTTGAAGAATGCCGTTGCCTGCAAGGTTCACCTCACCACTGACACCTGGACGAGTGCGTTCGGCCAGGGTCGATACATCTCCCTTACCGCGCACTGGGTGAACCTTGTGGAGCCTGGCAGCGATTCCTCACCTGCTACGGCGCGGGTGTTGCCCACGCCGCAAACAGCTGGATAACAACAGCAGCACCTACCTCTCTGACTCCTTCTCCTCCAACGCATCTCAAAGCTGTACCTCATCCGGAAATGCTAACCCAGCACCAGCAGCAGTAGGATCGTGGAAGCAGTGCAGCACAGCTGTTGGCATGCGTCAGCAAGCGTTGCTGAAGCTGATCTGCCTTGGGGATAAGCAGCACACAGGGGAGGAAATTTGGAGGGGAATAAAGGAACAGACGGATTTGTGGCTGGCACCGCTGGACCTGAAACCGGGCATGAAGCTAGACACCTGGCACGAACTGGCAATGTACGCAATAGAGGTGCTGGCTTGCCCGGCAGCCAGCGTTATGTCGGAACGCTGTTTCAGTGCTGCCGGAGGCATCATCACAGATCGGCGTATCCGCCTCTCCACAGAAAATGCAGACCGTCTGACTCAAATTAAAATGAATCAATCCTGGATTGGAAACGACTACGCAACACTCCTGGACCCCAACCAAGTAACATGACCGATGAACATCTGGGATGGATTAGCGTTTCCGGTCCCTGTTTATTGAACCTCTCATCTGTATTACATTTATGACTGCATGGCGGCAAAAAGCATTGCTGCTATATCCGCACGCTTTTTGTCCTCATGCAAGGCCTGGGTTGTTGTGTCTCACAAAGCGTGGCCTTCTCCTCCTGCGCCTCCTCCTGTTCCATCACGTGTGCTGCTGCTGCTGCTGCTGCTGCTGGGTTACCGTTGCCGGTCCCTGTTTATGGAACCTCTTATCTTTATTACATTTATGACTACATGGCGGTACAAAGCATGCTATCCGCACACTTTTTGTCCTCATGCAAGGCCTGGGTTGTTGTGTCTCACAAAGCGTGGCCTTCTCCTCCTGCGCCTCCTCCTGTTCCATCACGTGTGCTGCTGCTGCTGCTGCTGCTGCTGGGTTACCGTTGCCGGTCCCTGTTTATGGAACCTCTTATCTTTATTACATTTATGACTACATGGCGGTACAAAGCATGCTATCCGCACGCTTTTTGTCCTCATGCAAGGCCTGGGTTGTTGTGTCTCACAAAGCATGGCCTTCTCCTCCTGCGCCTCCTCCTGTTCCATCACGTGTGCTGCTGCTGCTGCTGCTGGGTTACCGTTGCCGGTCCCTGTTTATGGAACCTCTTATCTTTATTACATTTATGACTACATGGCGGTACAAAGCATGCTATCCGCACGCTTTTTGTCCTCATGCAAGGCCTGGGTTGTTGTGTCTCACAAAGCGTGGCCTTCTCCTCCTGCGCCTCCTCCTGTTCCATCACGTGTGCTGCTGCTGGGTTAGCGTTGCCGCGTGGTCCCTGTTTATTGAACCACTTATCTTTATTACATTTATGACTGCATGGTGGTACAAAGCATGCTATCCGCACGCTTCTTGTCCTCATGCAAGGCCTGGGTTGTTGTGTCTCAAAGCGTGGCCTTCTCCTCCTGCGCCACCCTCCTCCTGTTCCATCACGTGTGCTGCTGCTGGGTTAGCATTACCGGTCCCTTTTCCTGGAACCTCTTATATGTATTACATTTATGACTGCATGCCGACAAAAAGCATGTTACCTGTGCAAAGAAAACAGACATTTCCCGCATTTAAAAGACAGTTTTCCCTTTGAAACTTTAAAATCGATTTTCTCAAAAACTATAAGCTCTTTTTGCTAAAAAAATTTTTCCTCTTGTACCCACTCCCAAGGTGCACATACCCTGTAAATTTGGGGTATGTAGCATGTAAGGAGGCTTTACAAACCACAAAAGTTCGGGTCCCCATTGACTTCCATTATGTTCGGAGTTCGGGTCGAACACCCGAACATCGCGGCCATGTTCGGCCTGTTCGGCCCGAACCCGAACATCTAGATGTTCGCCCAACACTAGCCCATGGTGACTCTGGACGAGCTGCAGAGATCTACAGCTCAGGTGGGAGACTCTGTCCATAGGACAACTATTAGTCATGCACTGTACAAAGTTGGCCTTTCTGGAAGAGTGGAAAGAAGAAAGCCATTGTTAATAGAAAAGCATAAGAAGTCCCGCTTGCAGTTTGCTTCAAGCCATGTGGGGGACACAGCAACCATGTGGAAGAAGGTGCTCTGGTCAGATGAGACCAAAATGGAACTTTTTGGCCAAAATGCAAAACACTATGTGTGGCGGAAAACTAACACTGCACATCACTCTGAACACACCGTCCCCACTGTCAAATATGGTGGTGGCAGCATCATGCTCTGGGGGTGCATCTCTTCAGCAGGGACAGGGAAGCTGGTCAGAGTTGATGGGAAGATGGATGGAGCCAAATACAGGGCAAACTTGGAAGAAAACCTCTTGGAGACTGCAAAAGACTGTGGCAAGATCTGAAAACTGCTGTTCACAAACGCTGTCCATCTAATCTGACTGAGCTGGAGCTGTTTTGCAAAGAAGAATGGGCAAGGATTTCAGTCTCTAGATGTGCAAAGCTGGTAGAGACATACCCTAAAAGACTGGCAGCTGTAATTGCAGCAAAAGGTGGTTCTACAAAGTATTGACTCAAGGGGCCGAATAATTACGCACACCCTACTTTGCAGTTATTTATTTGTAATATGTATGATTTTCATTCCACTTCTCACATGTACACCACTTTGTATTGGTCTTTCACGTCGAATTCCAATAAAATTGATGCATGTTTGTGGCAGTAATGTGACAAAATGTGGAAAACTTCAAGGCGGCCGAATACTTTTGCAACCCACTGTAATTGCATCCAATATGTCAGTCTTTGCAAAAACAGCATAATGTGAGAGACTGAAGTCCAGGTCTTGCACTTGTCCGCTGGAGTGTAATTCTTTAGATAGATGCAGCCAGGGAGAGCACAGCAGCATAAAGTTATGCATCTACGAAGTACTAATGATTCAGGAAGGATTGGCAGAAAGCCTATTAAAAGTTGGCATTACTATTAAAAGTTAAGTTTTATGCATAAGCTTACTACGCTGTGAAACCCTCAATTTGTATTTCGTTTGTTTCTGATCTTGTATTCAGAGGGGTGGCCTCCTTTTTACCCCAAGCACAAATACCAATATTAAAAACTGTATTTATGGTATGATACTATACCATGTATGGTAGGATCTTAGACTATGAATGTATATTTCGTGCCTGTCACTCAAGTGAATTTATAATAATGGCCCAGGACCATTTTTGGGGGCAGGAGGGGTTGCAGCGCATGAGGGGAGAGCATTTGCCACCCACAGTGGTGGGGAGGGGGGCCCACTCCACCCCCCTCACCTCGGGCTCTCCCTTCAGCACTCCCCCCTCCAGCATTAATAGGCAGCAGTAGCGGGCAGGAACAGGGAACGCAGTCATACCTCTTCTGCGTTCCGTGTCCCGTTGGTCCGGTCTCTGTAAGCATCTGATGCTACTTCCGGTTTATCAGGAAGTAGCGTGAGGTGCTTACAGAGACCAGACCTCTAGTACATGAAACGTGGAAGAGGTATGTCTGTTCCTGCCCGCCGCTGCCTATTAATGCTGGAGAGGGAGCACTGAAGGGAGAGTCCAGGGTGAGGGAAGGGGGAGTGGGCCCCCCTCCCCGTCACTGTGGGTGGCCAATGCTCTCCCCTCATGTGGTGCAACCCTGGTGGCACCTAACTGGATACCTGACTATACTGTGGGCACCCATGCCTAGCTATACTGTGGGCACCCATGCATGGCTATATTGTGGGCATCTATATTTGGCTATACTGTGGGCAACTATACTTGGCTTTACAGGGGGCGCCTATACCTGGATATATTGAGGGCACCTATGCCTCCCTTTACTGGAGGCACCTATACCTAGCTATACTGAAGGCGCCTATACCTGGCTATACTGGGGACGAGCACCTATACCTGGCTATACTGGGGACGGGAACCTATACCTGGCAATACTGGGGGCACCTATACCTGGCTATCTGTACTGGGGGCACCTGGCGGTGAGCCCCATGTGTTGAAATCACCTGCTTTGACACCTATACCTGGGGGGCATCCACATTTTTGCAGGGAGGCCCAGTGTTTTCTAGTTGGCTATTGTTTTCTAGTTGGCTATTTCTGATAACATACAGAGCTTGATTAAACAGCATAGATCTATTATCCTATGTGTTGTGTGTCAGAATTATGCTTATACACACCTCTTTGTAGCTCATACTGCCAGCATTCTCCAGACCCGGTATGTTATTGGTGCCATGTGACAGACAATGATTTATGGCTCCAGATCTCCAAGTCCTTTTGTGCTGGTTAGTCTCTCATCAGTGCCTTGAGTAAGTTCTGCATGGCAGAGATGAGTGTCTAACCAGAGCATAAGAACTTGGTGATCTGGAGCCATAAATCAGCATCTGTCCTATGGCACTAATAACATACCGAGATGGAGAATGCAGTCAGTGTGAGCTCCAAAAAGCCATGTGGTAGCACAATGCTCACATGGAGCACACAAGATTAATTACCTACGCTGCTGATTGAAGTTCTGCCTGCTATCAGAAACTGCAGATAGCAATTTTCAATCATGGGGCATGGCTTCGTTCTGAAGTAGGTAGGTGCTGGGAGAGACCAAAGGTGAGTGCAAAGTACATTATACACTCACATTTGTTAAAGGAACTCATTATATTTTAGGAGGCAGAGAAGCATGTACACTTTAGGTCTGTTTTAGGTGTTTTCTTAAGTATTTTATCACAGATGTTTCAACCAAATAACAATTTAATGTGCTCTTAAAAAAACTCATGTGTTCATAGCAAAAAAAAATCTAAAAGAGGAAACTTATCTACTGACCTAGGTTTTGAGAGCCATGCCACCAAATTAAAGCCACCAGCTGTCAATTAGTTGTGTCAATCTGATGATGAACAGGTGATTGGGAGTTAGTGGGCCAGAATTATGAAAGAAATTACAACAGTTTTTGTTCTCATTCCCTACCTATTTGATCAGTATTGTAATCTGCATGTGTTCTGAGAGTAAATTCTCTTCTTATAAAATAAGATGACTTTTGCACTAGTTTTGCACGAATGTCTAGAAATGTCATAATGGTGGAACAGTGCAAAACCAGTGCTAATCTGTGATAGAAATTAGGTTAATACCACTTCCAAAACTCATGCAAAGCTGCCACACTGGTAGAAGAACTGACAGCTTGTACTGTATGTGGTGTTTTATTCCATACATAACTGAATTAATTGTCTCTTTCGCACACAGCAACTATACTGTGAGATTTTTTTTTTTAATGAAGCAAAAGTGACTGACATCATAAAGTCCATCCTACCCTAAGACGTGCTCTGACTGCAGCTGTTTTCCCATTAAAATACTATCGTGAGTCTCCTTTTTCCGTGGTATAGCTGTCACTGTACATCTTACCTCACTCAGAGGATTCAGACTTTACCAATTCTAAGAATCCTACTTAACTCTTCTTTTTTTAGAACAGTTTTAGAAGGAAATTGCACCTTCTTGAAGTGTCTGAGACAGTTCTGCATGATTTATAGAAATTTCCTAAGATTTTCCTCACAGACGTTATCGATAAATTTGGCACAGAGGCTATTGCTTGCATGGTTTCCTAGGTCTGTGTAGATTTGCATGTTAGAATATTTTTCTTTTAATCCATTTCCTAGAACATTAAACAGAGCTATTCTGAAAATAAATAGTGGGATTGGGTGAGTATGGGATTTTATTATACTGTAGATTCATAGCTATATAGCAGTTGATTCATAAATTAACTTTCTGTATCCGTTTGCTTTTCACTTTTCACTTTTCTCTTTTTTATTGTTATAAAACTGTGTAAGCACCTAATAAGCAACAGTTATACAACTAGGATGTAAGGTATTACATTTAAAAAAAAAATGAAAATTGCTGAAATGTTAGCAAATAAGTTAGAAATTGATTAGGAAAGGAGATGTAATTCATGAGATGAGCTTTGTGAATTAAGCCCATAACCAGCCTTGCAAAAAGCTGAGCAAAGGTCTGTTGGATGACAGACTGGTCCCCATCCTTCAAGGGTCATAAAACAAGTGTGGACATCATAATTTTTCGCACCCATAACAAGTGTAGCCACAAAAACTCCTGATCTGAAGGATGGACCTCTTCATCGGAGGGAGTGAATTAGTAGTATTTAGGGCCCCCTTACAGCTCTGCTTCCCCCCCCCCCACCTGTTTGCATTGGCTGTTCCCCTGTAGTTATGTCCCTGTGGATGAGAATTTAAAAAATAACCTCATTCAATGTCAATATATATATATATTTAATTTCTCATAAACTACTTAGGAGTTTGAAGTGAACATTGATTTGATAGTGTGATAATTTCTAATTTTGTAAATAACTCCCCAAGTTAAAGAAGAACTTAAAATGATACTGAAGCAAAAAAAAAAAAAAAAGATATAATGAACTGGTTGTGTAGTACGGATAATGAATAGAATATTAGTAGCAAATACATCTTCATTTTCAGCTATATAGCTTTTTTTATAACATTGAATCATTCTCTAATATTTGCAGTTTACACACTACACTCAGCATTCTAAATGATTTCACAGAGCAGGCTAATGAACTAATGAAATGAAAAAAAAAAACAAAATACAGTGGCAGACAGTTGAGATGATACGCTTCAGAAGACAGAGCTCTCTGTGGCTTTGGAAGTCTCAGAGCTCAATGAAGCTCATTTGCATAGATAACAACAGGAGTTTCTTAACTCTTCCTAAACTGGAAACAATATTAGACTCAAATCTCTGCTGCTAATGTTTTATTTCTTAGCTGTATTACACATACAAATCATTATATCATAAGTTAATTTTCACTTCAGATTGCCTTTAACTGAATATAATACAATAAAATAAATAGATTGTTTTTTACATACTTTATAAATCATGTAGTCAATGTTAATTGTAAAAATCCTGCCTCACCCTAGTTTACATTCTTAAAAATGTTTTTGTTTGGTGTAAAGTGTGCAGAAACAGCACCTGATCTCCCAGAGAGCTCTTGGGCAGAAGGCTGTGCGACATCATGGCCTAGGCTGAACATTATTGGAAGGGTGGGGTTACCAAAATACGCTAATATATATATATATATATATATATATATATATATATATATATATATATATATATATATATATATATATACAGTAAGTATAGGAAGATTTCTGATGCTGAAGCCAGGAAAATTAGCATAAAGTGGGTATCCTGAATAACGTTTTACATTCTACTTTATGTCATTGTGGTTCCTCTGTAAGAATGGAGGATAAGAATGAACTCTCTACATCACTGCCTGATTTGTGACCTTCTCTAGTACAAGGAGTCACCTGAGTAGCATCTAGTATTCACCACTAAGCCCAGTAAAAAGGCATAGATTTTCCAGTGAAAATTCAGATCACAACAATAAGGCTTGCTCCCTTTGACAAATGATGCACACACAATGAGCCAAAGCAAGACTCAGAGTTTATAGGCAAGAGTGTAGGCTGCTAACAAGCTGGCGGCTCTCAGGTAGAATCATAACACATGCAAAGTTCAGGGCAAGCATTGTTGAGATAAACAGCAGGATCAAAAAGAAAGACAAGGTAAAAATCAGAATAACAACAGGAATTGCAGATCACCAAAGCTTGCAAAGAAGTAGCATGTTTTCACAGGCAGTGAGCCCATTCACAGCTAGATAAGATCACTAAAATACTGATTAATTTCAGCAGGTGACCCTGGCACACATTTATAAACAAAACTCCAGGCTAGAAAAGAAAGATGCTGGCAATGTGCATTGCTCTAATAGAGGATATCTTTGTAATAAGAATATTTCAACAGCACTGGAAAACGTAACTCAAGCAGCATATGGAATTATGAAGATAGCAGTAGCATAAAGTACTGGAGATATATCCAGAAAATACAAACCAATATAAAATATGTAAAGTCATATGAAAATTGCTTAAATAGACTAAAATTAGTTATTACTATTCAGCTGTTCTTACTGGTGTACAGAGACTTTTGAATTTAGGTTACCATCAGCTTAATGGCCCAGCTATACAAGTGAATAGGACATAGGACTTTAAACACTTGCTGGAATTTAGGCAGTATATGTATGCCCTGCAGGACTTCATCTTAGCCCCAGCGGTGTAGACTCGTCACTGCCTCTCTTTGCACGCCGCAAGGGCACCCGCCCGTGCATGCGTTCATGTGACCCATGGCTGAAATTGGTGAATGGGAGCATGTCTGCATGCTGTAGTGCCTAGGTTGTGAGTGATTAATGCGATAATGAACACACTGATCATTTAATGAGGGCAGGAAATAATAAAAAACCCTTTTACTTTCACTTTGTTGTACTGCTTAGAATGCTTTACTGTTCTGGTTAGAATGCTTTAGCATTTAAAGTAGGTAACATCTAGTGACCAAATTTGATATTACAGTGTGAAAAAAGGAAAGAATATTTATTTATGTATTGTATTTATAAAGAATAAAAAGCGTGTAACCCTTTGTCCCCTAACCTGTCACCATAGTTACCAAATAAATAAAACTTGTAAAAAAATTTTAAAAACAGAATACACAAATTGTTATGTTAGGGACTTAGCTTCTGTATATCTATGTGAGGGTATATTGTTGTTATTTTTGCAAAGAAGGGCTTGTAATTACAGTCACAAGTTTTATTTTAAAACTATAATGGCTGAAAACTGAGAAATAATGCATTTTTTCATTTTTTTTCCTCTTATTCCCTATAAAATGCATATAAAATTAAATAATTAGTAGCAAAAAATACCACCCAAAGAAAGCACAATTTGTGTCCAAAAAAAAAATAAAATAAAAATAATATATATATATATATATATATATATATATATATATATATATATATATATATATATATATATATATATATATATATATAAATTCATAGTGAACCTCTGGACTAACAATCTACTCAGCAGAACTGAAAAGGCTTGGTGTTTCTTTAACAGTTTCACAGCATCAGAACTTTGTTTTTCCTACCAAAGCATCATTTTTAGCTGCATTTTTAGCTAAGCTCCACCCATCAAAGAAAAAAAGCCCAGGCTATTTTTCCCTGATGCTGTGCAGAGCATGATGGGATTTCCTATGTTGTTTTTCACGTTGCCTAGCACCTGGGAGAGGTGCTCAGGACACAGGACAGTTGGAACTGTATCTCATGCTCCCTGTCACCTCCTTTCAACCAAAAAGATGGCTGCCATCATGAAATCAAACATTTGCCTGTTCTTTTAAAACAGTGTGGGTAAGTGATTATATTACCTATCTATTTTAATTAATATAACTAATGTAACTTAATGACAGTATGTTTGTTTAGGCTGGAGTTCCTCTTTAAGTGTGATAAGTAGTGGTAAAGTTATTGGCGAATGAATGGGAGCAGCACTTAAATGTCAATTGCTCTGGACCATAAGGGGAAAAAAACCCTTAATGGTAAAGGGGTTAATTGACAACTTCATCTGAAAGCCCAGCATACATCCAACAGACTTCAGCATGAAATAGCACTTCTGGTTCCACCTGTCAGCCCAACCCCCCCCCCCCGCAGCTCATCTATCTGCCATGCATCTGCTGTAGTGCCTTCTCTGCATGACCAGGGGCACCTGTACCCAAACCCCATGAGCCTGTCTCATGTGATATCAATTCATGAGATGGGGTCACAGTGTGCAGGCTCTCCCAGAGGCAGTGGACAGAAGACGCTAGAGGAAGGTGCATGGTGAATAGGTGTGTTGTTTGAACACTCACCACGAGGGCAGGACACATCACACTGGGGAGACCACCAGGAATTAGTCTTTTGGTTGTTAAAATATTATGCCATCACCGTCGTGCACCTGGCCTTGCTCCTTTGAATGAGATCTTTCTAGCATGCTGAATCTATTGTTTTACCTCTGAAGGAGATCAATCAGGCGGCCATGTTGTGGCATCAATCTCAATCGATCTCTATATTGACTGAATAGCTATGCCGTAATTTGAGTAATGTATGGGCACCTTAAATAAATCAGGTCCAGAGAATCATTCTCTTGTGATCTAAAATATTTTTCTTTTGATTCTGTCTATGTGAATCAAAACAGTCCCTGGTGCAACAAGAAAGTCTTACCACATCCTACCGTGTGGAAATAGCTTTCAACTAAAATATGTTCTGTCATCATGTAAGACGTGTACTATTCTGTCATTCATAACTCTGAAAGCCTCATTTTGTTTCCTGAAATGCCTGACACATGAGCCAAAACTGGTAAGAAGTTTAAAAAAAGTAAGCCTTAATTGAGGGAAAGTTTCTGTAGGGCTAATTGCAAACAGAAGTTGGCTCTCTTCCTTTTTCCCATTATCTACATCATTTCTTTTTCTTTTGCTCTTTATTCTACATTTTGCAAAATAATTTGATTTGCTTGTCTAGAGGATTTAATTGGTGAAATATATAGCTCACTAATAAATGCTGTAGCACAACCCAGATAGCTGGCAAAATAGCTGTATTTGTATTAAAGTTCCAGAACGAATCAAACACAAGCATACTGGATCCAAGTCCAGATTTTAGATAATGACCATATTTCTCCCTGCTTTGTATTACTGAAAATGTAGCATGTAGGAAGCTGTTATTTAGTATTTCAATAGGCAATATTTGTGATGGCACTTCAGGAAGCAAATCCAAAAGGTGCTTGTGAATCTCGTGACTATATGGTTTGAGGGAGGATCCATTTAGTCAGGAAAATTAAAGAATTGTATAAGGTACATGGAATACATGGAGTACATCTATGTTTTTGTTTACAATCACATATCGCACATATCGATTCATAGGTAGTGGGCATAGGTTGGTTTGGTATGGTTTGACCTTACCCACTCCCTCCTCTTGCCTGTGTAACAGTCCACCCCTCCCCCCACTTGGGGGTATGGACTGTGTCCATCCTCTGCATTGTCACAGAGGACCATGCAGAAGTGCCTGACTGACTGCTAGTACTGCGCAGGAGTTGAGGGTCAAAAACTAGAAGTGGAGAAAAGAAAAATACTTGTCAGTTGCTAAGATTAAGAGATGGATTAGGAGACTTAGAGCAGTCAAAGAGAATGAGAGGTTGAAAAGAAGAGTGAGACAAAAAACAGGACCACCTGTCACTGAATGTGGAACAATGCAGAAGGACAACCTGTGAGGCTGAGGGAAAAGTAAAGAGGCAAAACTATCTGCTCTCTGTGTACACAGACACTATGCAATTAAGCCCTTTCTTGCCTGCCCAGCCATCTACAATTCGACTTTAATAGATTGCCTTAACTTAACTTGTATGTAACAAAGCAGGTACTCAAAACATCTCTGTTGTGATAATACACATAAAAAGTTTAGTAATACACAAACTTAGCACTAACCTTAAATCCATGCCTTGTTAATGTAGGGCCATTTTATATACTTAGGTATTTATCTCTCTTTACCTTATTAAAAAACAAACAAACAAACAAAAAACTAGCAAATCCGGTTCCTAAAAAAAGTGTATGCCTCCAGAGCACATGACATTAACCTCTTGAGGACTGCAGTGCTAAACCCCCCTAGTGACCAGGCCATTTTAAGCAAAATGTGCCACTGCAGCTTTAAGGCTAAGCTGCAGATCCGCACAACACAGCACACACGTGATTTCCCCCCCCCCTTTTCTCCCCACCAACAGAGCTCTCTGTTGGTGGGGTCTGATCGCCCCCAGATTGTTTATTTTTTTGGTTGCAAATATTTTTGTTTCTCTTTTTTTTTTTAAAAAGCGTGTTCTTTTAAATATATTCCCTCCCTCCCTCCCTCCTTCCCCACAGCCAGCCAATTGTGGCGATCGGCTGTCATAGGCTTCTGCCTATGAGAGCCGATCGCTCTCCAGTGTCCCAGGGGGACAGCCGTGTCACATGGCTGTCCCCAGTACAGCGCTGCTGCCGATCGCAGCGCTGTACGGGTAAATAGACGGCGATCACGCCGTCTATCAGTCTCCCGAGCGGCAATAGCCGCTCGGAGACTGAAGAGGGGGCGGAGCTCCGCCCTCCGAGAATGAGATGCGCGCGCAGCGTGCGCGCGATCTCATTCAAAACAGAGCCCCAGGACTTTACGCCAATTGGCGTTAGGCGGTCCTGGGGCTGCCGCCGCGGCCACGCCTACCGGCGTGACGCGGTCGGCAAGAGGTTAAAGCGGACCTCAACTTTAAATATTACACCATGAAGAAAAAGATAAAACATGGCAGATTCAACGTAAAGAACACACACATTGCATATACATAGGTTAGGATTTAGTTAGTGTTAGGTCCCCTCCCATGGAGGATTGACTTCTTCGCAGTGGGAGGGACGAGTACTTAATAGGTTGCATGCAAGCTGTTATGGAAACCAACATCCTCCAGTGGTAGACAGGTCATGTGTATGCTAGGTGTGTATTTTATCCCACAAGTGGGGCTTGCACTCTTTTGCAGGTAGGCACTTGTTTGTTTTTAAGTAGCGCTGTTAATTTCCTTGCCACACACATTGTCCGAATCGTCAACCAATCATTTATTAGGGACGTATCCCTGAATAAAAACAATTAAAAACACATTGTCAAAATGGTGGACAGTGCAAACCAGAAAATACCAATTAGGATCAATCCACATAAATACAATAGTATGATTGGGCAAGCTGTGTAAAGAAAATAAAAACAACAGACCACAGATGATAGACCCTGTACAAATAACAACTTGGCCACGGCCCCATCTGCATATAAGGAAATTAACATGCCGTTGTAAGTTCCCAAACTTTACTAAGGGATTGAAGACCTGTGTTTTCCTGTCCGCCACCCGCCACACTATTCAAGTGTTTCGCACCGTCTAGATGCTTCTTCTGAGAAGATGCCATAATGGAGACCCCTATATATTATACCTGGACACTGGGAAAATGAGTGTGGCCAACCCCATGACTTCACTGATGTGGCACGCATCATGACTCTTGTATAGGGTCTGTCATGTGAGATCTGTTGTTTTGATTTTCTTTACCCAGCTTGCCTCCATAGGGGGGAGGGGGACATGTTTTGCGAGCACATAGGACTCACTTTCCACAAATCAGTACCAGCTGTATCTCTAAGCCGTGCATCAAGGAAGTGAGTCCTATGTGCTCACCTTTTGGTGGCTCTTTATCCCCTTTCATCTGAAATATTTGCTCGGTTCCACTTTAATAATGTCATTATGATCTCATCAGACATTCTTTATATGTTAACATGCATCATGTAACGTATTATAGTATTATACTCTATAACTAAGCAAAATGAACTCATTTTCACCTGTCATAAATGGTAAAACGTAACTTGTAGGAACAGAGAAAAATCATTATAAAATTCTGCATCAAGAGAATCTCTATATTAAAAGAAGCAATGCTGAGATTTAGGCCTTCAACTTAGAATTCCACTCTCCTGTGTCCAATTATAAATTATATCATAAATGATTTGTCACAAACAGTTGAAGGCCATATAACTCAATGTCATGAGAAAGTTGCAGGCAGTGGTATTCAAGAGTACAAGCGCCGTCTATAACAAAAATAGTTTTACAAGGTTGTGGATCAAATGTCAGTGCATTTATTCTAATGTTAGACCTATAACTGCATGTATGGATTTACTCATTAACCACTTAAGGACTGCAGTCATAAAACCCCTTAAGGACCAGAGCCTTTTTTTCCATTCAGACCACTGCAGCTTTCACGGTTTATTGCTCGGTCATACAACCTACCACCTAAATGAATTTTACCTCCTTTTCTTCTCTCTAATATAGCTTTCTTTTGATGCTATTTGATTGCTCCTGTGATTTTTACTTTTTATTATATTCATCAAAAAAGACATGAATTTTGGCAAAAAAATGATTTTTTTAACTTTCTGTGCTGACATTTTTCAAATAAAGTAAAATTTCTGTATACATGCAGCGCGAAAAATATGGACAAACATGTTTTTGATTAAAAAAAACCCATTCAGTGTATATTTATTGGTTTGGGTAAAAGTTATAGCGTTTACAAACTATGGTGCAAAAAGTGAATTTTGCCATTTTGAAGCATCTCCGACTTTTCTGACCCCCTGTCATGTTTCATGAGGGGCTAAAATTCCAGGATAGTATAAATATCCCCCAAATGACCCCATTTTGGGAAGAAGACATCCCAAAGTATTCACTGAGAGGCATGGTGAGTTCATAGAAGATTTTATTTTTTGTCACAAGTTAGCGGAAAATGACATTTTGTGACAAAAAAAAAGGGAAAAAAAAAATTCCATTTCTTCTAACTTGCGACAAAAAAAAATGAAATCTGCCACGGACTCACTATGCTCCTCTCTGAATACCTTGAAGTGTCTACTTTCCAAAATGGGGTCATTTATGGGGTGTGTTTACTGTCCTGGCATTTTGGGGGGTGCTAAATTGTAAGCACCCCTGTAAAGCCTAAAGGTGCTCATTGCACTTAGGGCCCCTTAGCGCAGTTAGGCTGCAAAAAAGTGCCACACATGTGGTATCGCCGTACTCAGGAGAAGTAGTATAATGTGTTTTGGGGTGTATTTTTACACATACCCATGCTGGGTGGGAGAAATATCTCTGTAAATCACAATTTTTTGATTTTTTTACACACAATTGTCCATTTACAGAGATATTTCTCCCACTCAGCATGGGTATGTGTAAAAATACACCCAGAAACACATCATACTACTTCTCCTGAGTACGGCGATACCACATGTGTGGCACTTTTTTGCACCCCAACTGCGCTAAGGGGCCCAAAGTCCAATGAGTACCTTTAGGATTTCACAGGTCATTTTACGACATTTGGTTTCAAGACTACTCCTCACGGTTTAGGGCCCCTAAAATCCCAGGGAAGTATAGGAACCCCACAAGTGACCCCATTTTAGAAAGAAGACACCCAAAGGTATTCCGTTAGGAGTATGGTGAGTTCATAGAAGATTTTATTTTTTTGTCACAAGTTAGCGGAAATTGATTTTAATTGTTTTTTTTCACAAAGTGTCATTTTCCGCTAAGTTGTGACAAAAAATAAAATCTTCTATGAACTCACCATACTCCTAACTGAATACCTTGGGATGTCTTCTTTCTAAAATGGGGTCACTAGTGGGGTTCCTATACTGCCCTGGGATTTTAGGGGCCCTAAACCGTGAGGAGTAGTCTTGAAACCAAATGTCGCAAAATGACCTGTGAAATCTTAAAGGTACTCATTGGACTTTGGGCCCCTTAGCGCAGTTAAGGTGCAAAAAAGTGCCACACATGAGGTATCCCCGTACTCAGGAGAAGTAGTATAATTTGTTTTGCGGTGTATTTTTACACATACCCATGCTGGGTGGGAGAAATATCTCTGTAAATGGACAATTGTGTGTAAAAAAATTAAAAAATTGTGATTTACAGAGATATTTCTCCCACCCAGCATGGGTATGTGTAAAAATACACCCCAAAACACATTATACTACTTCTCCTGAGTACGGCGATACCACATGTGTGGCACTTTTTTGCACCCCAACTGCGCTAAGGGGCCCAAAGTCCAATGAGTACCTTTAGGATTTCACAGGTCATTTTGCGAAATTTGGTTTCAAGACTACTCCTCACGGTTTAGGGCCCCTAAAATGCCAGGGCAGTATAGGAACCCCACAAGTGACCCCATTTTAGAAAGAAGACACCCCAAGGTATTCAGTTAGGAGTATGGTGAGTTCATAGAAGATTTTATTTTTTGTCACAAGTTAGCGGAAAATGACACTTTGTGAAAAAAAACAATTAAAATCAATTTCCGCTAACTTGTGACAAAAAAATAAAATCTTCTATGAACTCACCATACTCCTAACTAAATACCTTGGGGTGTCTCCTTTCTAAAATGGGGTCACTTGTGGGGTTCCTATAGTGCCCTGGGATTTTAGGGGCCCTAAACCGTGAGGAGTAGTCTTGAAACCAAATGTCGCAAAATGACCTGTGAAATCTTAAAGGTACTCATTGGACTTTGGGCCCCTTAGCGCAGTTAAGGTGCAAAAAAGTGCCACACATGAGGTATCCCCGTACTCAGGAGAAGTAGTATAATTTGTTTTGCGGTGTATTTCTACACATACCCATGCTGGGTGGGAGAAATATCTCTGTAAATGGACAATTGTGTGTAAAAAAATTAAAAAATTGTGATTTACAGAGATATTTCTCCCACCCAGCACGGGTATGTGTAAAAATACACCCCAAAACACATTATACTACTTCTCCTAAGTACGGCGATACCACATGTGTGGCACTTTTTTGCACCCCAACTGCGCTAAGGGGCCCAAAGTCCAATGAGTACCTTTAGGATTTCACAGGTCATTTTGCGAAATTTGGTTTCAAGACTACTCCTCACGGTTTAGGGCCCCTAAAATGCCAGGGCAGTATAGGAACCCCACAAGTGACCCCATTTTAGAAAGAAGACACCCCAAGGTATTCAGTTAGGAGTATGGTGAGTTCATAGAAGATTTTATTTTTTGTCACAAGTTAGCGGAAAATGACACTTTGTGAAAAAAAACAATTAAAATCAATTTCCGCTAACTTGTGACAAAAAAATAAAATCTTCTATGAACTCACCATACTCCTAAGTAAATACCTTGGGGTGTCTCCTTTCTAAAATGGGGTCACTTGTGGGGTTCCTATACTGCCCTGGGATTTTAGGGGCCCTAAACCGTGAGGAGTAGTCTTGAAACCAAATGTCGCAAAATGACCTGTGAAATCTTAAAGGTACTCATTGGACTTTGGGCCCCTTAGCGCAGTTGGGGTGCAAAAAAGTGCCACACATGAGGTATTCCCGTACTCAGGAGAAGTAGTATAATTTGTTTTGCGGTGTATTTTTACACATACCCATGCTGGGTGGGAGAAATATCTCTGTAAATGGACAATTGTGTGTAAAAAAATTAAAAAATTGTGATTTACAGAGATATTTCTCCCACCCAGCATGGGTATGTGTAAAAATACACCCCAAAACACATTATACTACTTCTCCTGAGTACAGCGATACCTCATGTGTGACACTTTTTTAGCAGCCTAGTTGCGCAAAGGGGCCCAAAGTCCAATGAGCACCTTTAGGCTTTACAGGGGTGCTCACAATTTAGCAACCCCCCCCACATGCCAGGACCGTGAACAAAGCCCACAAATGACCCCATTTTGGAAAGAAGACACCCCAAGGTATTCCATGAGGGGCATGGTGAGCTCATAGAAAAAAAAAAAATTTTGTCATAAGTGAGCGGAAAATGACATTTTGTGAAAAAAAACATACAACAATTTCTGCTAACTTGTGACAAAAAAATAAAATATTCTATGAACTCACCATGCACCTCACGTAATACTTTGGGGTGTCCTCTTTCCAAAATGGCATCATTCGTGGGGTCTGTCCTGGCATTTTAGGGTCTCTGCAATCATTACATGTATGGCCAGTATTAGGAGTTTCTGCTATACTCCTTATTTTGGGCATACGGGTACTGCACTCTGGGCTGAAAGGAAAAATGACAGTCAATCAATCAATCAATGTGGATGAAAAAATATCTGCCAAAAAAATGTGAAAAAAAAGAGGGGAAGGCGTCTGCCAGGACATAGGAGCTGCCACCCAAAAACGTCCACCCACTCAGCTCGTATGCCCTGGCAAAGCCGATTTATCCATTCACACCGATCGATGTGGATGAACAAATCATTGCCAGAGTTCTTTTTTGATACAAAGTGCTTGCCAAAGCATAGGAGCTCCAACACCACCCCTCAGCTCATATGCCTCGGCAAACGTATCTTTTTTACTGCAGAGGAGAAATCTCGTCCTGCAGCGCTGCATGCACCGACTTGTGTGTAATCTGACAGACACACAATGCTTCTGTCAGGATGCACCATCAGTGCTGCAGCTGGTTGGTCGGTCGGTCGGTCCACCTGGAAGGGTAAAGGATGGAAAAAAGAGAGAAAAACACACACACAAAAAACAAGCAAGAAGCAAAGCAATAACTTCATTAACATCAACTTTTATAAACTTTAATGAACATTTTTAACCCAAACATTAACATTGGGAACCAAACATTAACTTTTTTGCTTACCTGTTTTTTTTATTTGTTTTTTTTTTCTTACCTTTCTGAGGACAAACCTCTCGTCCCCCATGGGACAATATGCAAAGTGCAAATCGCACAGAGATGTGGCGAAGTACATTATGCACTTTGTCCCAAGTGAAAGGAGAGGTTTCTGGCAGCACTGTGTATTAGGGTCTCTGGAAACCTGATGTCTGGGTTCACACTGCATATTGGCGTATCCGGTGGGTCGCGCGCACCGCATCGCCCCAAACAGACCTTCAGAGAATACCGCTAGAGTAGCATTCGACAGTAATCGCATTCGGCCTAGTAAGTAACTGCGTCGCCGTAGACTAACATGACTTCCGGGCCGACCCAAATTGCCACAGAAGCCACCCAGTAACGTAGGCAGTAGGCATGCACTAGCGTTAAGTCAAGCACTTCCGGCGTAGGGGGGGGACCGCAAAGTGTGACTTTCGCTAGGCAATTTTCCCTAACGCATCACGCCAGTGTGAAATAGCACAGAGACCCTTGTGTGCCTACTGCTATGTTTGGAGTTCCCTACTCTCTAAAAGTGTATCTGCTCATGATACCTCTGGAAACACTCCCCTAGGCATAGACCAGGCTGGTCAGGACACATGGGACAGTAAACAGAGGTGTCACGCCTTGTTCCAGCCCTGCTGCAGACACGACAACGTTTTCTTGGGGTGCGTTGATTTGGGCCACACGGAATGGGAAAGGCGTAGTGCCTTTCATGCAGCCGGCTAACTGCATTTTGGGGTTGGGCCACGGCACCTCCTGGATACAGGAGTTCCATAACGATGTCTTCCTGGAATTTAAGGAACGCTCCAGTTCTCCCAGCCTTACTGTAGAGAACAAAGCTGTTGTAAATACCCAATTGAATTAGATAAACAGACACTTTTTTATACCAGCGTCTGGTTTTGCGGGAAACTAAATAGGGCCCTAACATCTGGTCATTGAAGTCCACCCCTCCCATGTAAGCATTATAGTCGTGGACGGCGAGAGGTTTTTCAGTGACCTCAGTTGCCCGTTGAATTTGGACTGTCGTGTCTGTGTGAATGGTGGACAGAAGGTAAACGTCCCTCTTGTCCTTCCATTTCACCGCGAGCAGGTCATCTGTACACAAGGCAGCCCTCTCCCCCCGTGCAAGCCGGGTACTAACGAGCCGTTGGGGGAAGCCCCGGCGACTAGGCCGCACGGTGCCACAGCAGCGGATCCCTTCTATCTTTAAATGCTGATAGAGGGCCACACTTGTGTAGAAGTTGTCCACATAAAGATGGTACCCCTCCTGGAACAAAGGTGACACCAAGTCCCACACAATCTTGCCACTGCTCCCCAGGTACTCAGGGCATCCGACCGGCTCCAATTTTGAGTCTTTTCCCTCATAGACCCTAAAACCATAAGTATAGCCTGTGGCCCTTTCACAGAGCTTATACAGTTTCACCCCATACCGGGCGCGCTTGCTTGGGATGTACTGTTTGATGCCAAGGCGCCCGGTAAAATGTATGAGGGACTCGTCTACACAAATGTGCTGTTCAGGGGTATAAGCATCTGCAAATTTTGATGACATGTGGTCTATGAGGGGCCGAATTTTGTGGAGCCGGTCATAAGCAGGGTGGTCACTCCGATGACAGGTTGTGTTGTCATTGAAGTGCAGGAAGCGCAGGATCATCTCAAACCGTGTCCTGGACATGATAGCAGAGAACATGGGCAGGTGATATATTGGGCGCGTAGACCAATAAGACCGCAATACATTCAATTTGACTAGACCCATGTTAAGGAGAAGGCCCAAAAAAGTTTTAAGTTCGGAAACTTGGAGTGGTTTCCACCGGTAAGCCTGGGAATAGTACTTATTCGGGTTGTCGGTGATGTATTGTGTGGCATAACGGTTGGTCTTAGCCACAATTAAGTCGTAGAGATCCTCGGTGAAGAACAGATGAAAAAAGTCTAGGGCCGTTACTAGATTATCTGTCTCCACCTGGACTCCAGACTGGGCGGTGAAAGGGGGCAGTACGGGTGCGGCGGAACCAGGGGATTGCCAATTGGGATTTGCCAGCACCTCTGGAAGACTATGGGTAGTACGGGCCCGTTTTCTTGGTGGCTGCGACTCGGGTCTTAATGCACGTGCCACCGAACCAGTTTCAACTTCCCTTCTGGTGCTCACCACTTCACCAGGGTCTACGGAAGTACTGGTGCCAGGTCCAAGAGATGCTGCGCTGCTGGTGTATGCCTCACCATGAAACCTCAGACCAGCGCTAGCACCACTCTGCTGCCCTTGAGGCAGATCCTGCGCCACCTGCGGTCCAGTGACATGGGGTGTGGTACGCCTGGCTCTAGCCGGGACCTCAACCTCGTTATCGCTATCGGTCAGCGAGCCACTGCTGTCCACAGGTTCGTACTCTGACCCAGAAGATTCGTCGGATGAGATGTCCCAATCGTCCTCATCCGACTGGGCCATGTACCTGAGAACCTCATCATCGGAATACCCCTTTCTTGCCATGGTGGGCTGCTAAATTTAGGGGGTATTCCTCTGAGACTACCCAGGAAAAAGAGCACCTACCTAGCAAAAGGGAGTACTTGCGGAGCAGAAAGCTGTGGTCACTGAGTTTTGGAAAAAAAAAATCAAAACTGATCTTTACAGTGCCACAGCTATTGTACAGTGTTTTTTGCAGTGATCAGAAAAAAAATTCTGTCACTGCGGTGGGGCAGGCTGAACGCAAGTGCAGGCGAACGATCAGGCCTGATCGGCAAACACTGCGTTTTTAGTGGATCCTAATGACCCCAATATAGATCTGTGTGCGATCAGTAATGATCACTTACAGATACTATATAGTACCAATGCTGATTAGCGACAGTGATGACGCTAATCAGCGACTAATTAGTGACTGTGGTGCGGTGGGCTGAGCGCTAACTGACACTAACACAGGGGCCTAGCTAACTGGCCTAACTGTTAACACTAGTGATACTAAAAACACTATTTTTAGATCACTAGGATAGTGACCGGGGGGGGGGGGGGGGGGGGGAATCAGGGGGCAATCAGACAGCAATGGGGGCAATCAGAAACAATCACAGACAATCAGAGGGCAATCAAGGCAATTACAACACAATTAGAGCCAATAAGAGTGATTAGAGGGCAATCACAGCCAGTCAGCGCAATCAAAGCCAATCGCGGGGCAATCGAAGCCAATCACAATACAATCGAAAACCAATCACGGGACAATCGAAGCCAATCACGGGACAATCGAAGCCAATCACAGCACAATCGAAGCCAATCACGGGACAATCGAAGCCAATCACGGGACAATCGAAGCCAATCACGGGACAATCGAAGCCAATCACAGCACAATCGAAGCCAATCACAGGACAATCAAAAACCAATCACGGGACAATCTAAGTCAGTCACAGGGCAATTGAGACAATTGGAGCCAATCAAAGCACAATCAAGCGTTACAGACAGGAGATTAGATATACACAATGGCAGGGGGGTGATCTAGGGCAGGGTGGAGTGATCAGAGGGAGATATAAGGGCAGGGGGGAGGGTGATCAGGAGCCTGCAGTGACAGGTGGTGACGGGGTGATTGATAGGTAATTACAGAGGAGAAAATAAGCAAGCAATGCACTGGCGGGGGGTCTGTGGGCGATCTGAGGGTTCGGGTGGGTGATTGGGTGCCCGCAAGGGGCAGATTAGGGTCTAATCTGATGGGTAGCAGTGACAGGGGGTGACGGGGTGATTGATAGGTGATCAGAAGGTAATTACAGGGTAGAATATATGCAAGCAATGCACTGGCAAGTTGATCAGAGGGGGTCTCAGGGCAATCTGAGGGGGTGGGCGGGTGATTGGGTGCCCAAAAGGGGCAGATTAGGGACTGATCTGATGGGTAGCAGTGACAGGTAGTGACAGGGGGTGATTGATGGGTGATTGATGGGTGATCAGTAGGTGTTTAGAGGAGAGAAAAGATGTAAACAATGCACTTGGTAGGTGTTATGAGGGTGGGCCTGTGGGCGATCTGAGCGTGTGGGTGGGTGATCAGATGCCCGCAAAGGGCAGGTTAGGGTCTAATCTGATGGGTGGCAGTGACAGGTGATGACAGGGGGTGATCGATGGGTGATTGACAGGTGATTGACAGGTGATTACAGAGAATAGCTGTATACAGTACAGGGGGGGGGGAGGTCTGGGGGGGGGGTCTGGGGAGGATCTGAGGGTGTGGGGGGGTGATCAGGCGCCCCCAGGGGGAAGTTTAGGACCTGATCTAAAAGATAGCGTTGACAGTTAGTGACAGGGGGTGATTGATAGGTGATTAGGGGGGTGATTGGGTGCAAACAGTGCTGTCAGGGGGTGGGCAGGGGGGGGTCTGATAGGTGCTGTGGGCGATTAGTGTGCAGTGGGGGCAGGATCAGTGTGCTGGCATTTGGACTCACAGTGCTGCCTTCCTCTCTGGTGGTCGATCGAGCGCTGTGACCACCAGGGAGGAGGCAGCGTGTATAATACGCTTTGTTTACCTAACAAAGCGTATTATACACTTTCAATTGGCCATTTCAAAAAGTTGCAACCCGCCGGCGCTGCTGATTGGCCGGCGGGTTGACGTCACATGTGGGCGGAGCCTAATGCCGGCGATGCGCGCGCAGTCCGCGCGCGCGATCGCCCGCAATCCCCTCCCCCAGGACCCGACGCCATTCTGCGTTACGTGGTCCTGGGGCTGCCACTTTGCCGCCGCCAATATGAAGTAGGCGGTCGGCAAGTGGTTAAGAAGCTTTTTGAACACAATAGGGAATAACTGCTAGAAGGAAAAGATGGAGTTGTGAAAGAAACAAAGTTAAAAAAGGATAAAGAAGAGAAGTAAAGCAGATGGGGAGAGAAAGAAGGGGAAAAGCGAGGAAGAGAAAATGGGGAGACAAGAAAGGAAGGTCAAGTAGCGGACAAAAGAAATGAAAGGAAAGAAGAGAAAATGATCATAAGTTTTAGGTAGTAGGGAGCAACTATATAAGAAAAGCTTAGAAAAATATATAATAAATGGTTTATAATAAAATAAATGTTCTGCAAATCTACTGCATAAGAAAAACCAAATTACTGTAATATTAGACATTTTTAAGATGGGGAATAGCATAGCTTTTCTCCAAATCTTTTGAACCCATTTTTGTCCTGTAAATGTTTCAGAAATTAATATGTAAACATAAAGACAAAACATGTCCGATTTTGAAAATGTGATTCAATTAATATATTTGTTGGTCATTTTATAGGCAGAACCACAAGACCGCAAGAGTTTTACTGTTTAGGCACATACCTCTGTAAATGCATACCTATGAAATCGCTGCCGGGAGACTTGGGCGCAGGATACAGCCGGTGAATGGCGTACCCTGCTGCTGCACAAGTCCCGGCGGCGTTAATTACTATTCCCCCTCTAGGTCGACGTGGATAGTGGGGAATTACAGTGCTTTAAAAGTAACTTCAGCTCCGTCTTCTGACAGCGCTGAAGTTACTCACTGAATGCCACTATAGCCGTAATTCCTATTACGGTCTATGGTGATACCAGCTGCACCCAAATCTCCTGCGCTGTAATTACAGTGCTCGCTGTGATTACAGCACTCGTTGTGCATGACCCCAGTCCCTGTATTCACTCAGACAGGAAGAGGCAGGTTTGCCGTGATATTCCCTCATATAAACTTCAGTTCTCATTGCCTCCTCTTCCTCACCCCATTCACAACATATAGTTCCATAATGTGCAACCAATGCATTTTGTGTGTTGGTTTAGATTAGAGAAATGAATGTAGTAGCATTGTGTCTAAGTGGTTTGGTCTACCACCATGGACACAATCTGCATTGAGTTTGTATGTGCTCTTCACATTTGTGTGGGTTTCTTAAAGGGGCTCCCGTTTCTTTTCCTTGGTTAGATATATCAGGTACCACAAAAGGTGCTACGCCTGTGTTTCAACTATATAAACAATGTTCAAATAAATGTAAACTGTTATTATTTAGTTTTTATATAGCGCTGACATCTTATGCAACGTTGTACAGAGTATATATTGTCTTGTCACTAACTGTCCCTTGGAGGAGCTCACAAGCTAGTCTCCACCATAGTCATATGTCTAAGTATGTATCATGTAATGTACGTACCATACATAGTCTAGGGCCAGGTTTTAGGGGGAAGCCAATTATTTTATCTGTATTTTTTGGGATATGAGAGGAAACCAAAGTGCCTGGAGGAAACCCACACAGACACAGGGAGAACATACAAACTCCTTATAGATGTTGATGTGGCTGGGATTAGAGCCGGGGAACCAGCACTCAAAGGCGAGAGCGCTAACCACTACGTCACCATGGTGCCCATTATGCCACCGTGCCACTCACTACACCACAGTGCAAATAGTCCTTGATTTTGGCCCTCAGATAGGTCCTGCATCTAGCTATTAACTATAGAAATAAGTAAAAACAGGAAAAAATAATTTATTTGAAACAAAAACAAATATTGAATTAAAATTAATAAAAAAAAGTATTAAAAACTTCTTCTTTCCTTGTCATTTGTACTTTCTCATCAGTATAATTTTATTTAACAGATGTGTGCTTCTGCCATTGCTAGCCAGAAATTATTTATTGGATATCTGTACATGCATTGCATGCAGCTATTTTTGGCTTTGTATAGGTGTGACTGCCAAATTTTTATTTAGCAAATCATCTTCCCCATGTATCAATAATGATATATATACACTGAAACAGGTTCATTTTCCACTCATGATTTTATTTGTATTTAAATTTCTTTCTAAAAACTTACATAAAGAAAAGTTTTACTTTTGCTAAAAAAAATACATAATATATCATTGTCAGACAAGTTATTTGGTAAGATAATGTTATTAAAAATTAATTTTGACTGAATTACATTTCCGAGTCTTTGCAGTTTGTATGCCCTCAGTAACAGGGGTCAGGGACATGGGGAGGTGCTCTGTTAAAAATGGGGCCACCTTAGTTGGTAAAGTTAAAAGCCATGATTAGTGGGCTTTAAACTGTGATTTGGGCTCTGGAGGTGCCCGAATAATTAGTGGGCATTAGTCGATTATAGCCACTTTGTACAGTTTATATAGCCCCATTAACTGTTTATAGCCACTAATCATGGCGTTTAACATTGCAAAATATCAGGGTTAGGAGGTGGGGGTCTTTAGTGTGCGGGGGGTCCATAGGGGTTAAGGTTAGGCACCAAGCAGCAAAATGTAATCACAAGTCTACATACTTTGTAACATGGAAGGTGCCAGCACTATATAAATACAAAATACATGAATAAATAAAATAAAGATTTAATAAATTAATCTTTAAAGAAGATTTTGCTGATATGGGTTGAACAGTTTCCTTAAATGGCCCATTATTTGAAAAGTTGTAGGATTGCTGGGCAATAGTGTGGATGTCATTTATGTGCAGCATGAGACTGTACTGAACTTAACATTACTTTGGATTAAAGTGTATTGCCATCTGAGATACTTATCTCATTTTTTCATAGAGTAAGGTACGGAGCACACTAGATTGAATCACATGCATTTTGCTGCATAGCAGAAAATGCAGGTGAAATTACACTTTATGAAAGTGTATGGGCTGCATTATGAATCAAAGCGCTGTGCAATCCATAATGTACCATTTTAAAATAGCACAGCATGGTGGATCATCCTCATGGCGTATGCAAATGCTTTTCCTATGAGGGGAGGGGTGCATGCATTTCACATGTGTTTTTTTACCAAACAAATAAGATACTTTGGGGGGCATTTATCAAGAGTGTCTGAGACAAAATATTACCGTGTTTCCCCTAAAGTAAGACCTACCCCGAAAGTAAGGCCTCCCTTATATTTCAAGCATGCTTGAAATATAAGACCTACTCCGAAATTAAGACCTAGCTGGGGGGATGCTTTGTGTATGGGGAGGTGTGTGGTCTCTTACCGAACCTCCCTTGTGGCTGCGTCCCCCTCTGTTCCAAGTAATTCCTCCAGCGGCGGCATTGTAATCAATCTGTGAGGGCGCCCTTTGACCCTCACGCAGTATGCTAGTTCAGGCTCTGCGCTGGCGCTCTCTTCCTGTCATCATGTGCATCCGGCTGATGCGTCCCAGGCGCACATTAATCAATGTGCGCCTGGGACGCATCAGCCGGGCGCACATGATGACAGGCAGAGAGCGCCAGTGCAGAGCCCAAACTAGCGCACTGCATGAGGGTCAAAGGGCGCCCTTACAGATTGATTACAATGCCGCCACCGCCGCCACTGGAGGAATTACTTGGAACGGAGGGGGACGCAGCCACAAGGGAGGTGCGGTAAGAGACCACACACCTCCCCATACACAAAGCATCCCCCCAGCTAGGTCTTAATTTCGGAGTAGGTCTTATACTTAATTAATCAATGTGCGCCTGGGACGCATCAGCCGGGCGCACATGGTGACAGGAAGAGAGCGCCAGCGCAGAGCCCAAACTAGCGTACTGCATAAGGGTCAAAGGGCGCCCTCACAGATTGATTACGATGCTGCCGCCAGAGGAATTACCGGTACGTGGAACGGAGGGGGACGCAGCCACAAGGGAGTTGCGGTAAAAGCCTCCCCATACACATAGCGTCTAGCCCCTCCCACCCCCGAAAATAAGCCCTAGCACACATTTCCTCCCCAAAAAGAATATAAGACAGTGTCTTATATTCGGGGAAAGATGGTAGTAGGTTTTTAGAAATCCGTGCAGAATTGTCTCAGACATCCTAAGAAATCACTAATTTGTGCAGATTCCTTCTTAAACTGTTAGGAATAGGAGGAGTTAGGAAGGTCTCTCAGGCAGTGCAGTGTGTGAGGGGAATGGTTGTTGCTGAGGTAACCAACACATCTGCTGTCAGCAGGCACTGAGCGAGGAGGGAGGAGCTCTTCACAGAGATCACATCTAGTCTGCACTATCTGAAGAAGTGCTATGAAGCACTTCTTAATCTGCAGCAGTTTAGGGATGGATTTGCACTTTTCTTAGCTGTATTGCAGCTCTAGAAATCCACATTAATTTGCCACTATTACGTAGGATTTGAGAAGTTTCTTATTATCATGCAGAACAGTTCCTCTGCTGGTTAGAAAACTTTTAGAAGAAAAAACTGTCGGTAAATGCTTTGATAAATCTGGCCCACTATTTTTTCAAGAACAAAGTACACAGGACATGCACCTTCCATCCTATGAATATGTTTATTGTGGGTTACCGTGTCCAAATCTTAAGTGGTAGTCAAACCAGCAGTGTTACATTCATCATCGCAACTTACATGCGTGGAGAATATGCATTCATCTTCTAATGACAAGTGGAACGCAGCATGACCAAGCATCACTAAGAGAGATATCATGAACATAGAATTTTCTAAATTTCTAAAAAAATTTGCAAACCGGCTGCTGCAACTAGCTCCATAGACTTGTATGGCAGGTGAACGGCTGCCGACTTCAATGGTTAAAAGCCCTCTTACGTGCTAGAAACACCAAATTTGGAGGGGATGTGAACAGTGACAGTGGGTACAATAGGACAATTTTGTTTTCAAAAACACCTTATAGTTTTTGAGAAAATCCATTTTAAAGTTTCAAAGGAAAAAAGTATACATTAAAATGCGGTAAATGACAGATAATGTAAGAGACCTAATGGTAGTGTAAATTTACATATATTTAAAGAAAGAACAATGAATTTCCTGACGGGGTTTCCAGGAGGTCCGTACGCAGTGCGTATGGCCCCCCTGGAAACCCCTCCGGAGCTGCAATGCTTTGGCCAGGGATCGCTATATAGCCGCAATATGGCTGTATAAAGATCCCTGGCATATTTTCCCATTTTTTTAAGCTTTTTTTATGTTCAAAGGGTGGATTTTTTTTTAAATGATGTGGGGTCCCCCCTCCCAAGCATCTTTAACCTCTTGTCTCCCATGCAGGCTGGGATAGCCAGAATGCAGAGCCACAGCTGAGTGGGAATTCTCACCCTGAGCTATACCAGCCCGCATGGTCCATGGTATGGGGGTGGCTCCAGGGGAGAGGGGTGCCCAAGCCTTCCCCCCAGAGCCCTTGTCCAATCCATGGACAAGGGGCTCCTCCCCACCTCCGGTGCCCGAGGAATATATACAGTAACCATTAAAGTCGGCGGCAGCTCGCCTTCCATTAAAGTCTGTGGGAAAAATGTGAATGCAAATTTTGTTCAAAAAAATTTGGATTCTATGCGAATGGCGAACAGGCCTTTGTTCACGGAATGCTGCTCGCCGGCGAATTGTTCAGGCCATCTCTAGTCACTAGATGAGAAATGGCCGTCCCTCTCCATGTTTGTGACCACCACCCACCTCCTTCACCGACGAATGTATATTCTCCACGCTTGTAAGTTGCAATGTTGGAAGTAACACTGCTGGCTTTACTACCACTTAAGATTTGGACACTGTTACCCACAATAAATATATTTGCTGGATGTAAGGTGCACGTGTTGTATACTTTGTTTTTGGATTAATCATCCTTCTTTCTTCATGTTAATTATACGGAGCACACGTCCCTGAACAGCACCCAGTGCAAACAGCAGCTTCATTGGTGAGAGACCTTTGCCTGTGTATGTATATCCCTTGTTTCACCCACTTCTGGACACAAAAGTGCAATTTCAAAAATACAAAACCTAGAGGAAAACTCAGAAACACACATGGCAGAACATTCATGGTTTTCCAAACAGACAAGTATGCTCCCAGCCTTAGGGTTAGAAACTCTGTCTGGTCTTTATTGTTTTTGCTGATCCTGTACCTGAGACAGAGAGAGACTGAAATCTTCTCCATGGTGACACAAATAGAAAAAACAAACACGAACGTCAGGTGTTCTTGCCCTTTTCCCCATTACAAAACTTTCTTCTGTGTCTATTTAATTATGAACCAATAAACAAACAGCACTTGATGTTCATAAAGTTGCTTCAATTAAAGCAGCTGTATTGTAAAGAGAGAACTCTGCTTATGCATTATGTAGATGCAAATGTTTTCATTGGCACCAATTGGCACCGATTGAGCATGTATTACCAAAATTAAACAGCAGGCAGTAAAGTATAGGTAAATACAATAAAGGATTGATAACCACTGTTGATTATGAGTTTATTCAACTCATCACTGTTTTTAGTTTAAAGGTATTCAAAAATATGCTTTGTTTTGAAAACACATTAAATGTAAAACAGCAAAATGCAATATTTTAAATGCTTCCTGAGCTTGTGCAAATCAAACAAAGACATTGTAAGTCCATGATTTTCCACTACTGTAAAGAAACACAGAACATTGCTCTTTTTATGCGTACCTACATGTATAGTTTCATAAATAATTATGTGTAAACTGCTATGACATATGTTATCACAAGAATATTACTGCTTAAACTTAGTTGCCAGCCTCCTTTTTAAGATTTAGTTCCAAATGTTCCATTAACAAATCAGAGTCAGACATGTCAGCTTTTGCAGTGTAGATAGGATCTGCCTGTCCCACTCTCTACACCTCACTGTTGATGACTAAAGTTGTCCACTATGGTGCTGACCAAATATGGGTTCATGGGAGGCAAGACAAGACAGATCTTAGCAAGTAATGGAAGGATAGAGCAATAATTATTATAACAGTTTCTTAGGCTTTAGATATCCAAGAAATTTTGATCTGTCCTTTACACTATCAATAGTTATGGTATATATTTAAGTTTTCACTTTATTGCCTCAAAACACCTGTGACCTCGGCTGACTGCTGTTGCAGTATTCACAGGGTATGTATTCAGGTAAAGAACTCTTTTTTTGGCTGTATAAAAGTATCTTGTGTCTCAGGTAAAAGCAGATACCCTATTACTCTTTGTTATAGCCCAAAGATATGTTACTTGAGCAGGGATAAATGTCCCAGGATAGAAATTTGACATGTGACAATTCCTCCAAAGAACACTTAAGTTCTGCTGAATATTAATCAGGGATGGTCGTAGTCAGCCAACTTCTCTACGCTGGAATTACGCGTAGTTTTACGGAACTACGCTTTGCCAAACTATGGCTTTGAAATCAAATATTCGCTTCGTATGCACTTAGTAGACTACGCGTTAAAATACGCAATTACGCGTAGTATGAAGTGTAGTGTATGCGGATGCTTATGCCCGTAAAATTTTACGCATTAATTCTTCTTTTAAATGCTTATACCAGTAACTCTTCTATGTGTACATTCCCCTTTCCAATGCGTAAATTTGTAAGCATGCAGCCGCACGCGGAAAATTAGACGCGAGTAACGCATTCATAGTTCACTACGCAATACGCATGTTAACTACGCATAGTGGGCGTAATCTACGTGTAGCTGTACTTCGTTACGCGTAAATTCGTAAGCGTAGTTTTGAAACTTTACCTACGAACTATGATATGTAGATGCGAACTATGATGCGTAAATTCGCACTGGCATAGTTTCTGCTCATCCCTGATATTAATTGTGTTAGTGTTCAAATTTGGAACCTCATGCTTAATTCAACCATACACCATACTTCAGCACCGCTCAACACAGAACCTGTGGACAGGGTTAGGGGGTGTTTACTTACTTGCACTTCATTGCCCATTTTACATGACTCCCTGTGCCTTCCCGTGTCCGCCTTCCAAAGCCAAAAGGTGGAAGTTTTGGAGTCACATGAAACATGTTGTGAAGTGCATGTCAGTAACTGTACCCTGACCCTGTCTGCACTGAATGGTGCTGAAATGTGGTGTTGGGGTGAATTTGAAGCATTGTTCCATATTAAAACACCAACACTAATGATTTGTATTACAAAATCGAACGGAGGTACCCAGTAAAGAAATATTTAAAATATTTAGGAAGTGGAAAGGGAGAGAGACCTACATTCGGCCAGAAAAATGTTGTGGATCAATAGAAGTTGAAAATGCTAAGACTTTAATTACTAGTAACCCCTTTTCAATGTTAACCCCTTTGGTAAAATGCACCGTAAATAAGATCTTAATATTTTCAGCTCCTATAGGGAAAAAGTGATCACAACATGATAACGTTTGATCTGGTGACTGATAGGCCATGGGGCAGCGGGACCACTAAAACTATGAATTTTAGAAAAGCAAAGTTCAATCAAATTAGGCAGGCACTAAGTTTGGTGAACTGGGATAATGTACTACAAGGGGAGGACACTGAAGGGAAATGGCAAGCTTTTAAACTTATTCTCAATCAATATTGTAGTGTGTATATCCCATATGGAAACAAAATGTCTAGGAATAAAAAAAGGCCTCTATGGATGAATAGAAAGGTTAGGGATAAAATGAAGAGGAAAAGGAATGCCTATAAGGTCCTAAAACAGGAGGGGACCAAGGCTGCACTAAGCAATTATAAGGAGTGCAATAAAAATTGTAAAAAAAGAAATTAGGCTGGCAAAGATCGAAGCTGAAAATCAAATCGCTAGGGATATCAAATATAACCCAAAAAAGTTTTACAAGTACATCAACTCTAAAAAAAGAAAGGTTGACTGTATAGGACTCCTAAAGGATGAGGGTGGGAACTCAATGGTGGATGACCAAGGTAAGGCAGAGTTATTAAATGTTTTCTTTGCTTCTGTCTTCACAAAGGAAACAGCACTGTTGCAAATTACAGAGGCAGAAGAGTCTCAATCTTCTAACTGAAAAATTAAATACTTAACGTAGGAAGAAGTAAAGGCAAGACTAAATAAATTAAAAATAGACAAGGCACCTGGCCCGGATGGCATGCATCCTTGGGTCCTAAGGGAATTAAGTTCAGTTATCGCTAAGCCCCTTTATCTTATCTTTTGTGACTCTCTTGCAACTGGCAGAGTCCCAGTGGATTGGCGTACGGCCCACGTTTTCCCATTATTTAAGAAGGGCAAAAAATCGGATCCAGGAAATTATAGACCTGTAAGCTTAACATCAGTTGTATGCAAACTATTTGAGGGGTTACTAAGAGATACTATACATGACTTCATAGTAGAAAATAATCTTATTTCTCAGCATCAACATGGGTTTACTAAAGACAGGTCCTGTTTGACTAACATGCTCAGCTTTTATGAGGTAGTGAATGCTAATATGGATATTGGGAATGCTGTAGATGTGATATACTTGGACTTTGCAAAGGCCTTTGACACTGTTCCCCACAGAAGTCTGGTGCAAAAGTTGAGGATGCAAGGACTGGGGAAGAGTTTGTGTGCATGGATAGGGAACTGGCTAATGGACAGAAAACAAAGAGTTGTGGTCAATGGATTGTACTCAAAATGGGAGACTGTTAGCAGTGGGGTCCCACAGACTGGGTCCAGTGCTCTTCAATTTATTTATTAATGACCTAGTAGATGCAGTAGTGAGCAATGTTGCTATTTTTGCAGATGATACAAAATTGTGCAGAATCATCAACTCTCAGGAAGATAGTGTCATATTGCAACAGGATCTGGATAGGATGGCTATATGGGCACATACATGGCAGATGAAGTTCAATGTTGACAAATGTAAAGTCATGCATTTTGGTCGTACCAATGGTCTAGCACCATACAAAATAAATGGGATACAGTTGGGGACATCAAACTTGGAGAAGGACTTAGGAGTACTCATGGACAACAAGTTAAATAATCGTACTCAATGCCAAGCCGCTGCAGCTAAAGCGAACAAAATTTAAGGATGCATTAAAAGGGAAATAAAAACTCGAGATGCTAGCATAATATTGCCCCTGTTTAACTCTCTAGTAAGGCCACATCTGGAATATGGAATTCAGTTCTGGGCACCACATTACAAAAAAGATATTGCAGTTTTAGAGCAGGTGCAGAGACGAGCTACAAAATTGATACGTGGGATGGAAGGTCTCGCTTACCACGAAAGGTTAGATAAACTGGGTTTATTTAGTCTAGAAAAAAGACGCCTTAGAGGGGATCTAATTAACATGTATAAATACATCAGAGGGCAATATAATAGCTTGGCGGATGAGCTTTTTGTCCCTAGGCCTTCTCAAAGGACTAGAGGACATGATCTGCACATGGAGGAAAAACGTTTTAGCCATTTATTTAGGAAAGGGTTCTTTACAGTAAGAGTGATTAAGATGTGGAATGCATTGCCACAGGAAGTCGTTATGGCAAACTCTATACCTGCATTTAAAAGGGGCTTAGATGCTTTCCTTGCGTTGAAAGACATCCATGGCTACAATTACTAGGTTATGCCTAATGATGTTGATCCAGGGATTTTATCTGATTGCCATCTGGAGTCAGGAAGGAATTTTTCCCTTTTGGGGCTAATTGGACCATGCCTTGTGGGGTTTTTTTCGCCTTCCTCTGGATCAACAGGGGTATGTGGGGGATGGGCTGGAGTTGTACTTTGTACTGGTTGAACTCGATGGACGTATGTCTTTTTTCAACCAAAATAACTATGTAACTATGTAACTATCGATACATAGTTTTGTTGCAGGAGGTAAGACACCCTCCTTTGCATAACTTAAATCTTTTGAGTATAGTGGCATTTTTTGTGCACCTCTGTAAGATTTTGTTGCATGAGTTGCAGTTGCCCTAGGCCAGTGATTCCCCCAGGGGGGTGTCTATCCCAGAGGGTACGCAATACCACAGCCAGTGGTACCCAGTGCCAAGCTTGTTTCTACAGGTAAGGGGAACGGGTGACCACCAGGGCACTAAGTGAAGCAGTGGGAGGGGGGTAGTAGGGCCCAGCAGCGGGGGGGGGGGAGTTGGGCATTTCATCACAGAGGGTACTGTTACTAACGCGACAGATGCCTGGGAGAGAAAGAAAAAAGAGGCTGTGGGAATCCCGGAAGGTGAGTTGTTACTGCACTATGCCTGACTCCCAAGCTACCCAACTATGCCCAACTATCCCTTGCTACCTATACTGCATTCTGGAAGCACCTGCCTGGCTAACCTATACTGAGTGGCAACTATACTGGCTACCTATACTGGAGTCACCTATCTAGCTAACCTATACTGGGTGGAAACTATACTGGCTACCTATACCGGAGGCAACTACTTTGTTCTCTGGTTGAACTCGATGGCCGTATGTCTTTTTTCAACCCAAATAACTATGTAACTATGTAACTTAGCTAACCTATACTGGGTGGCAACTGTACTGGCTACTTATACTGGAGGAACCTACCTACCTAACCTATACTGGGGGCAACTATACTGGCTACCTATACTCAAATAATGGTTGCATATTTACATTTCGTCGATGTATACTAATCTGAATTCAGGGTGTACTTGGCTGGAACTGAATTATGATAGGGGGTACTTGGGTCGAAAAAGTTGAGAAACACTGTCCTAGACTTAGAAGTGTTTGCACCCTGTCCCTTCATGGTGTCATTGTCTGTTGGAGTAATGTACCGAGAGCATGAGATCATAAGATACTGTGACACAGTGTGCTCAGTGCTGTTCTTATGTGAATCACTGTGTTTTTATTCTTGTGTAACCCCCACCTAATGTCTGCAGTTATTTACTAGATACAACAGTCCTTTTAGGGCTACTTTTGTCTGCGCCTATAATCATTGTTACTGCTGTGTAGCTGATAGGCACCCCTTGCTATCTTGTTTTTATATTTTATTTATTTATTTTCTTCCTTTTTTTAAGTCTCTTATCCCATTTTATTCTCTGTTGCTTCATCTGTTCTGAGCAATTTTTTATATGTATTTAATAAATTGATCCTACAGTGGCTCCCCTTTATTCACAGTTGGTCACAAACTGCCTAGTGTTGTGGCAAAGCAGCATGCACCCTAGTATCACATTCCACAGCAAATATTGTCACAGCTGATTTTGTTCTAGTTAATTTTAGCCTGCCTTTGTTCACAGCAAGTCACTCACCGCATAGTGTTACAGTAAAGCAGTTCACACTCACCACATTGCTCTGCAAAAGTACTTATTGCTGATTTTATACCAGGCATTTATTTTTCAGCTAATCATTTCTTCCAGGATTTGCTTTTCTTTGTTTGCAGCAGGATTCTCAATGCACAGAGGTGCAGAGGAACAGTTTGCACCCAATCGCCAAATTGCTCAGCACATATCATTGTAACTAATTTTGTTCATGTAATTTATTTTCCTTTAATAATAAACTGTTCTTACAGTTATTCACAGTGGGTCACTTGCTTTTAAAATGGAAACAGTTTAAAGTCAAACTTTGCCTCTCATACACTTTACTACAGTTAACCCAAGAAACCAAGGGCTTGATGTTCAGATTTCAGCAATGTGTATAATATATTAGAATTATTAATTTATATAGTGCCTTCATGTTCCGTGGCACTGTACAGAGTAAAAATAAAAAACAGAGCATGAGTACATAAAAATAATGCACGATACATACTAATACATGGTACATATTGCAGAAGTGGTAGAAACCCCTATATCACCAGGCAAGCTTTCTTGAAGGGGGGAGAAACCAATAGACTTCATGGAAGCTTTATAGGGGGGAAAATGTATGTAAATGTGGAGTGTGTCCAGAGGTGTGGTGGGAGGGGCTTAGTGTCCCTTTTTTCTGTTTCCAAAAGTTGGGAGGTTTGCCTTAGATGCCAAATCTCTGAGGTCATCTACTAATTTAGGAAGCATGTTACCTCTGTACAGGATTTGTCTATTTATTATTTCACTCTCCTTACAAAAATCCCTCTTCTATTTTCTCTTTCCTTTGTCCAGCCCGAAAACTGTTTTTATTTCTCATTAGTAAGGCTGGTTATGCAATAATAGAATGTTTTTGTATTTTCCAATACACCTTTTCTAAAACTTCTTTGTGGGGAAAGTTACAATGCTTCCAATAAGCTTGTCAAAAGCTTTCTACTCACAATGTGAACTATAGCTGAAAAATACACACAGACAAACAGTCATGATCTATTCAACTAAGAAGCCTCATTCTGAAAAATTTATGCTTTGTGTATAATAGAGTGTGACTCCCTGCTTATTTGTCACTGAAAACAAAAACTACGTGTGACAATTAATTTATACTCTTTTTTAAATATGACATAACCTATGAACTACCAGCACCATCAAGTTATCCCTGTTGGGGTTTCAGAAGGTTGTTAAGATATATGTTGGACATGGACAGTAATTCATAGCCATGGAACAGAACTAGAAAGCGCTAATAAGCCTGTCACAGTTTATGTGACTTTTAGGGTATTGATCTATTTTCTTAAACATTTATATGTTGGAAATAAAGAGTGGAAAACAAGTGGGCAATATTCAGTGTATAAAAGGAAAGCATGGGTTTTGCTGATAAGAAAAGTAGTTCATTTGATGAAGAGGGAAAATGGAAAGCACAGCACCTGAACATTACCTGTTAGTGTAGCAGCAATTCATTATTTTCAAGAAAACTTTTATATAGTCTCCCAGTGTGTACATATTGCTTTACAAGGCTTAGTGGGTGAGAGTTTCTCATTTCAGTTTCATAGATTAAAACATAACTTCTGTCATTTATAAGCTAGATCCAAAATCCATAGTAATATAAATCACATGTAGCAAAGTGTGTTTAAGTGAAATTCTAAATAGAATGAGATTGATAAACAATCATACATACAGATGCTTGGTAGAAACAAAGGAGAGGGAAATCGAGAGACCCTAATAGTGTAGTATGTTTGTATCTATGGTTGTACAAAGGAAAGAAGATCACAAAGGTGGGTTAGACCCAACCTAAGTTGGGTTAAAAATTTGCTCTCTGTAGACAGGAAAGGAGCCGGAGTAACACAACTTCACCAAGAGTGGACTTCAAATGTAGTATTTGAACAGAGACAAAATTAGAATACCATATTTAAAAAAAAATTAAAAGGGGAGGTAGTGGTGAACTTACCTCCCTAAGTAGACTCACAACAGTAATTTATCAGCAAAAATTCTCTTTATTCGTAACTCCAGATTTTGCAATACATGTCATAGGTCCATGCCCGCTTCATCAGGCTATAACAGGAATAACTGTTAATGGAGTCTTAGCCGGCTAAAGCACCTCCGGAGAATTTTGGCGATAAATGTCTGTTGTGTGTCTACTTTGGGAGGTAACTACACCACTACCTCCCTTTTCAAACATTTTTTAACCTCTTGAGGACCACAGGTTTATACCCCCCAGTGACCAGGCAATTTTTACAATTCAGCACTTTGCCACTTTAACAATTTATTGCTTGGCCATAAAACTTACCACCCAAATGAATTTTACCTCCTTTTCTTGACAATATTCTTCCCATATTTTTTTTTTTGGTGGTCTCTGATTGTTGATGCAATTTTCTTTTATTAATTTAAAAAGGATTTTATTTACAATAAAATATTCTATTTTTTTTATTTCCCTCGCCCCTTATTTGACCCTGACTGCGATCCTTACACTACAGTAACCTCTCCCTATGAGAAGGATTAGATTGTGAGCCACTCCGGGGGACAGTTAAGTGACAAGGTAGTCCCCTGTATAGCATTGCGCTAGATTGCAACACTGTACAAATGTAAATAGCCTTTTCTTTGATTCAGCCTGCCAGCTCCGATCACGGCTGGCAGGCTGCTGACATATACCTGCTTGGCTTACAAGCAGGGAACGTTCCCTGCTAGTCCCACCCACTGCACTTTGACGTCAATTAGCATTAGGCAGTCTCCCAGCAGCCACGCTCCCATCGCCCATTGGCGTTAGGCGTTCGGGAGCTGATTAAACTTTTGATTCTAATTTTGGCACCTCTGTTCAAATATCAATACAAAAAATCATACATACAGAGGATCAGTAGGGCAGTATGGTGACTCTTAATGCTCAATCTCTACACCTACATTACTCTCCTGCAGCATCTGTAGGTAATATACCAGTGGAAATGGTCTGCTCTGCAACGACATGCCTTCTGGGTATACCTTTGCCACTTATGACAACACTTACACGGCAATACTAAAGCCTTTATGGTTGGCAACATTAAAATCTGTTTTTGAATTCAAGTGAGCTTTTGGTCTTTTTTTTTTTCACAAACATTCTGTTTTGATATTACAAAAACAACTTCTCTTCTTTTCCTCCACCATGATTTAAAACTTTACCCTACACATTCAAACAGTGTCTTAAATTAAACCTAAAGTAAAAGAAGAGCTTGGGCTTTTTCCAGCCCCCTTCAGTCCTTCTTTGCCTTCATTGTCATTCTGCAATTCCCTGGTCAGCTGCAGCACCTTTCTGTCAGCCCTGGGCCGTGCGCCTCCTGACCGCACTCCCATGCATGAGAGTGTTCTACACTTAGGCAGTACATATAAATTTTCACTGAGTATGCGCAAAATGCTCATGACCATGGGAGTGTGATCAGGAGGTGTGCGGCCCAGAGCCGGCCATAGGCAGTAGCCCAAGACTGGCAGCGACTGGCCAACTTTCAGAGGGGTGCTATGGCTGACTGGAGGGTCACAGAATGTTGGTGAGGGCACAAAAGGACTGCAGGGACTGGAAGAAGGCCCAAGTAAGTTAAACTGCTCTTTTTTTTACCATACCTACCCTTTAACCCACCTATGCAAATTCCTTTAGCCATCTACTTATCTGTGCTAAATCTTCATTACTGTTTATTTATTTTGTGTAAATATTTATATACTAATTAACCAAAGTATCTTCCTTCTTCTGTATTCAATACTTATTCTCCCCATGCCATAGTTAGCATTAATAGCAATGGACATTTGTAATTTGAATCCTCAGTTATTTATTTGCAGTTCACCGTCCCTTCCCTGAACAACATTTACATCCGCAGGTGCAGCAGGAGAACAACAAATATTGTCTCTGACCAGGGACGGATCTAGAACAAATTGCGCCTGGGGCAAGGTCAGGTTTTGGCGCCTAAACTGCCATTCCCCATTCAGTTTTGGTGCCTAAAGGTCAGGTTTTGGTGCCTAAACTGCGATTCCTCATCCAGTTTTGGTGCCTAAAGGTCAGGTTTTGGTGCCTAAAGGTCAGGTTTTGGTGCCTAAACTGCCTTTCCCTATCCAGTTTTGGCGCCTTTTTAAGAATTCAACAAACTGCGCCTGGGGCAAGAGACCTGCTCGCCCCCCCCCTAGATCCGTCCCTGTCTCTGACCCCTCTCAGCCTGCCTACATCATTTTCCAACTTAAGCCTTCAGAAGTTAGATACCGGATCAGTCATAATAAAATCTTCTAGACACAGGAGCAGTTTCTGTCCCCAGGCATTAGCCCTGCTTAATACAGTACAATGCTGATCCATTCAGCACAAACAGCAATATTGAAACTGGTAGAATTTGAAAGCATTACAGTACTGAGCTGTAAACTTGGAAATTATTGGTTCTCCTCCTACTTCACATTATTTGAACTCTTATACCATCTTTAATATGTAATATCTACACTATCTGTCCTAGTATTATATTGTCTGTTTTTGTTAAGCAACTGACAAGTCAAATTCCTTGAAAGTGCAAAGTTTTATGGCCAAAATAAAATTATTCTGAATATTTTTGTTTTGTTTTATAATAATAATAATAATAATAATAATAATAATAATAATAATAATAATAATAATAATAATAATAATATATCTTCATGCTCAGAGTGAAGCTCAAATGCCTAACATGCCTCCCATAACTCCTAAATACGTAACGCTAATGCTAAAAACACCACTTCTAACTGCTGAGTGCTTCTTTAGTACTAACAACTAGCAAAATCATTATTGTTTTTCAATGGTATACATTTTATGGAATCCAGGTACTGATTCTTGAATTGCCCACGTTGGCATCTATCAGCTCAGCTGCTTTTGACATTTTTGTCAGAGGAATCAGAGAGCATCTTCATTATTATTATTGGAAGTACTGAATTTAGGCTGATGTGTTGCATTTTCACTTGTCCTTCTTACTTTTGTCACATTTTTTTATATGTGAGGTATTTGTAGGCTGAGCAGATGTTATCCAGCTGAATCCATTACAACTTTGACTAAACACGTATAATCCTCAGTGACACCTGCAAATTCAGCCTCATTGTTACAATTATTATCTACAGATGATGAAAGTCTTGATTCTGGTACAGTTGAGTGTAGAGGTAGCATTCAAGGATTTCCAAGGTGGTAGATTTCTTTCACAATTTGTGTTGCTAGGTATGTTTCAGCAAGCATGCCTTTACGTGCAATCACCTCATGGTTGTCATAAGCGAGAGGCTGTATTTCTGGCTTGCTGCTTTCGAGGAGATCAGATACTTTAATCTTGCTATTGTGAATTACAATACCTACTGATTGAGGCAGATTTTCATTGAAAATCTCCTTGCTCTAGCTACCCAATGAGTTTCAGAAGGCAGAAAGCTATATATTATTTGTGAATCCATGTAACATAGTTCTGATAATTATTAGTGCTGAGTGATACTGTCCATTTTTGCATCCCCAACATTATAAACAAAGAACAAAAATCAGTGCACTTAATAAGGGACAGTGGAGACATGAAGAGATGGCCCGAACAGTTTGCCGGCAAACTGTTTCATAGCAAACAAGGGCAGTTTATGTTTAAAGCAAATTTTTTTTTTTTTAATTTGCGTTCGCATTTTTTACAATGACTTTAATGGCAAGCAAATGTCCATCAACTTTAGCGGTTAATAGCACAGCCCCCTTACCTGCTGGAAACACCAAATTTTCAGGGTATGTGGAGGAGGACTGTTATTAGATCATGTGGGGAACATGGGGAACATTGGAGCCAAAATGTAAAGATGCTTTAGTGGTCTAGCAGAGTATAACTAGAGCAGGCAGGAGCGGTGGAGTGTGGTGTCGGGTGCGTGTCTTCCATTTTCTGCTACAAGCTTGCAAGATTAGAGGATATTGGCATGGGACATTTCCGAGGATATTGGCATGGGAACATTTTCTTAAAGGTACAGGTTAGTATTTATGATTAATTAAGAAAATAAAGGACTTTTTTTTGCTGTGCTTTATTTCATTTAACCCTTCGTGGAAATGGATAAGAAGTACTTTGTACCCCTATACTCATTTTTCTTGCGAGGGGGGAGGTTATCTGGGTGTCTTTTCTTACAGGATACCCGAGGTGACATGTGACATGATGAGATAGACATGGGTATGCACAGTGCCTAGCACACAAATAACTATGCTGTGTTCCTATTTTTCATTCTGTGCCTGAAATAGTTAAATATCAGGTATGTAATTGTCTGACTCAGTCCTGACTCCAACAGGAAGTGACTACAGTGTTACCCTCATGGATAAGGAATTCCAAGTATAAAACAATTTCCTAGCAGAAATGGCTTCTGAGAGCAGGAAAGATATAAAAAGGGTCAATAGTTCATAAATTTTAGCTCTGGCATATTTCAATGAATGTGTCATTGAGCAAAAACAATAAAACAGTTAAAACTTAAAAAGTAGATTTAAACATAAAATAAAACTGTGGAATATCTTAAAAAGTCATTTTTAGGAGACAATACCAAAAATTCTGGTGTGGTAGGTCTGAAGTAGCAAGATTTGTATGGCATGAGATAGGAGGTGACTCCAACTCATATCTAAATCATCCTGGCCCCCATTTATGCTTTATACCATTCCAGAAGTGTCTTGCAAAGACACAGCTTGCAATCTTTGGGTGCACTGAGTGCCAGCATGGGTGAGGGTGACAGGTGTGGGAGGCAGGGAGGACAGTGGGAGCCGGCGGCAATGCATCCGCAGAGGCGGTTGCACTCTCAGCTATACTTAGTATAGGTGAGAGCTGCGGTGGGGAGTGATGTGTGTGGCAGTGGCCGGTGGGAGATCTTCAATCAAGTTGTTACAGAAGAAGATCGCATGATAGAGGATATTGTGGTGGGACCTAGTCCCGAGGATATTGGCGTGGGAACATTTTTTTTAGTTTCAAAAGGTTTTTATTGTGACAGGCAGCTTATACAAAGAAATGCACACTGGACTCAATGCAAGGAAAATTGCAAATTACGAAGTTGGTCAAGGAGTACAATTAAGTTACATATGTTAGGAAAACCATCATAATTTTTAACATTCGGTTTCAGTAAATTCAAAAGGAAAGATCGGCACTAAATGCTGGGCTGGCAGACTTTAGACCTGTTGCTTGATTTTTGGTGTCTGTTACTGGATGGGATGAAATAAATTAGCAATTGCAACTCAGCTGTAGTGTTGGGCGAACAGTGTTCGCCACTGTTCGGGTTCTGCAGAACATCACCCTGTTCGGGTGATGTTCGAGTTCGGCCGAACACCTGACGGTGTTCGGCCGAACTAAGAGCGCATGGCCGAACGTTCCCCGAACGTTCGGCTAGCGCTGTGATTGGCCGAACGGGTCACGTGGTTCGGGCCCGAACGCGCTCTGATTGGCCGAACGGTCACGTGGTTCGGGTAAATAAATACCCGAACCACGTCATATCTCCGCCATTTGTCTGTGGGTTTAGCTTTGGGTAGGCAGGCAGGGTAGTTCGCTCTCCAGCCACGCTAGCCAGGGTCCCCCCCAGTCATTGTGTGTCGCTGCTGGGAACAGTAGTACACCGCTCGCTCAGCCACACTATATATAGCATTGTTTACTGCCACTGTGTACCTCGCTCAGCCACGCTATATATATAGCATTGTGTTTTCTGACACTCTGTGTACACGGCTTAGGCTAGTCTGACTAATATAGCATTGTGTGTACTGCCACTGTGCACCTCGCTCAGCCACGCTATATATAGCATTGTGTGTACTGCCACTGTGCACCTCGCTCAGCCACGCTATATATAGCATTGTGTGTACTGCCACTGAGCACCTCGCTCAGCCACGCTATATATAGCATTGTGTGTACTGCCACTGTGCACCTCGCTCAGCCACGCTATATATAGCATTGTGTGTACTGCCACTGTGCACCTCGTTCAGCCACGCTATATATAGCATTGTGTGTACTGCCACTGTGCACCTCGCTCAGCCACGCTATATATATAGCATTGTGTTTTCTGACACTCTGTGTACACGGCTTAGGCTAGCCTGACTAATATAGCATTGTGTGTACTGCCACTGTGCACCTCGCTCAGCCACGCTATATATAGCATTGTGTGTACTGCCACTGTGCACCTCGCTCAGCCACGCTATATATAGCATTGTGTGTACTGCCACTGTGCACCTCGCTCAGCCACGCTATATATATAGCATTGTGTTTTCTGACACTCTGTGTACACGGCTTAGGCTAGCCTGACTAATATAGCATTGTGTGTACTGCCACTGTGCACCTCGCTCAGCCACGCTATATATAGCATTGTGTGTACTGCCACTGTGCACCTCGCTCAGCCACGCTATATATAGCATTGTGTGTACTGCCACTGTGCACCTCGCTCAGCCACGCTATATATATAGCATTGTGTTTTCTGACACTCTGTGTACACGGCTTAGCCTGACTAATATAGCATTGTGTGTACTGCCACTGTGCACCTCGCTCAGCCACGCTATATATAGCATTGTGTGTACTGCCACTGTGCACCTCGCTCAGCCACGCTATATATAGCATTGTGTGTACTGCCACTGTGCACCTCGCTCAGCCACACTATATATATAGCATTGTGTTTTCTGACACTCTGTGTACACGGCTTAGCCTGACTAATATAGCATTGTGTGTACTGCCACTGTGCACCTCGCTCAGCCACGCTATATATAGCATTGTGTTTTCTGACACTCTGTGTACACGGCTTAGCCTGACTAATATAGCATTGTGTGTACTGCCACTGTGCACCTCGCTCAGCCACGCTATATATAGCATTGTGTTTTCTGACACTCTGTGTACACGGCTTAGCCTGGCTCTATAGCATTGTGTGTACTGCCACTGTGCACCTCGCTCAGCCACGCTATATATAGCATTGTGTTTACTGCCACTCTGTGTACACCGCTCAGCCAGACTATATACCATTGTTTACTGACACTCTGTGTACACGGCTCAGCCTGACTATAAAGCATTGTGTGTACTGCCACTGTGCACCTCGCTCAGCCACGCTATATATAGCATTGTGTTTAATGACACTCTGTGTACACGGCTTAGCCAGACTATATAGCATTGTGTGTACTGCCACTCTGTGTACACCGCTCAGCCAGACTATATAGCATTGTGTTTACTTCCACTCTGTGTCTGCTGGGCCTGGGAACAGTAGTACACCGCTCACCCGCCACTGTATAGCATTGTGCTCTGTGTCGCTGCTGGGAATAGTGGTACTGTATAGCATTTCTGTACTGCCACTGTACTGCTGCCAGTCAGCGTGTACTGTAAGGATAAGTGAAATGAGGAAGAAATCCGGTGAAAGAGGAAGGGGCAAGGGAAGAGGTGTTTCCCCTGACGGTTCACGTACAGGCCACAGGGGAGCACCCAAGAAAACCCACTCAATACCGCCCATGTTGTCCAGGACAACAACCCTCACAAATCCAAAAGAACAGGACCAGATAATTACTTGGATGACCTCTCAAGCGTCCAGCAGTGGGTTAAGCAGCACCAGCACATCACGCACGAGGTCCGAGTCCTCAGCCAGTTACAAGGAGCCAGTGGGCACAAAGCTGACACAACCGGCAGCGACACCACGCACACAACTGCCAGATAACCAGTCCTATGAATTACCTCAGGACACAATGGGGTATTCGCAGGAGCTATTCCCAGCCCAACAAACTTCCACCTATGAAAGGTCAATGGAGGAACAGCCAGAAATGTTGTGCCCGGATTCACAACCATTAACTGTGGGAAATGCACCGCGCACTGAAATACAAGGCGAGTCCGAGGAGGACTCGGAAACCCAAATCCCAGAGCAAGTTGAGCAGGAGGGGTTGCAATTGCAGGAGGTCGGCCGACAAGATCTGGAAGACGACGTTGGAGTGAGCTGCGCAGAGGTTGTTCTGGGGAGCTCTACTCCACAGCGGCGGCCCCCCACAATGACATATGACGAGTTTGAGGAGATGGAAGAGGAGGGTATGGACAATGTGGACAGAGACCCAGATTTTATTTGTGAACGAGAACATCGCCGTCGTAGCAGCAGCACAGATGAGTCTGTTGAAGAACCCACTGCTGCACGAGTTCGCCTTGTGCCACAAGGTAGGCGGCGCGCAATTTCAGGCACCACAAGCGTGGAAGTTAGAGTGAGAGGCAAAAGAGGAGGAAACAGAAATCGCCAGCAAGGAGGCAGGTGCTCCAAAGTCTGGGCTTTCTTTGAAGACTGCACTGAGGATGTTACCATGGCGATTTGCAAGGTGTGCAAGACTCGCCTGAGCAGGGGGAAAAGTATTAACAACCTCTCCACCACCAGCATGAGCCGCCACATGCTATCCAAACATCCCACTCTGTGGGCAAACGCGGCAGGACAGGGTACCAGCAACACTGCCTCCCTTGGGTTCACCAGACTCACCACCAGACCCGCCTCAGCAGCAGCAGTAGCCCAGCCATTGCGTGGTTCACAACATTCACAAACATCAGACGACGCTGACACTGTCACTTTCCGGAGTAGTGCTCTTGAGGTCTCCCAGTGTTCATCAAACACAACAACCAACAGCCCTTCCGTGTGCAGCGCTACGGTTCAGTTGTCTGTGTCGGAGATGTTTGAGCGCAAGAGGAAATTGCCAGCAAATGACCCCCGGGCCGTGGCAGTAACAGCCAGCATAGCCAAGCTTCTGGCCTGCGAAATGCTGCCATATCGAGTGGTGGAGACAAACAGCTTCAAGGGCATGATGTCAGTGGCCATCCCACGTTACGTGGTTCCCAGCCGCTACCACTTTGCGCGCTCTGCAGTGCCTGAGTTGCATGAGCACGTGGTCAGCAAAATAACCCGAAGCTTGAAGAATGCCGTTGCCTGCAAGGTTCACCTCACCACTGACACTTGGACGAGTGCGTTCGGCCAGGGTCGATACATCTCCCTTACCGCGCACTGGGTGAACCTTGTGGAGCCTGGCAGCGATTCCTCACCTGCTACGGCGCGGGTGTTGCCCACGCCGCAAACAGCTGCACCGCCGTCCCTCCCACTGGATAACAACAGCAGCACCTACCTCTCTGACTCCTTCTCCTCCAACGCATCTCAAAGCTGTACCTCATCCGGAAACGCTAACCCAGCAGCAGTAGGATCGTGGAAGCAGTGCAGCACAGCTGTTGGCATGCGTCAGCAAGCGTTGCTGAAGCTGATCTGCCTTGGGGATAAGCAGCACACAGGGGAGGAAATTTGGAAGGGAATAAAGGAACAGACGGATTTGTGGCTGGCACCGCTGGACTTGAAACCGGGCATGGTTGTGTGTGATAATGGGAGTAATCTCATTCGCGCTTTAAGGTTGGCTAAGCTGACACACATCCCTTGCCTGGCGCACGTGATGAACCTAGTAGTTCAGCGGTTCCTGAGGACATACCCAGGCGTGGCCGATCTTCTGTTGAAGGTGCGTCGAGTGGCCAAACATTGTAGAAATTCCAGTACTGCTTCGGGGGCACTCGCCAAGATGCAGGAGCGCTTCAATCTCCCCCACCATCGCTTGCTGTGTGATGTCCCTACGCGCTGGAATTCTACGCTGCACATGCTAGCACGCTTTTGTGAGCAGAAGAGTGCAGTGGTCCAGTACATGACGGCGCAGTACCGAGGCGCATCCGGCCAGCTGCCAAGCTTCTGTGGATCCGATTGGGCCAACATGTTGGACCTCTGCCAAGTCCTCCAAAATTTTGAGCAATCCACGTTGCTTGTGAGCAGTGACAACTCTTCAGTCAGCATTACCATACCACTGCTGTGTTTACTGAAGAGGTCAATGTTGAAAATCAAGGAAACAGCTGTCATGATGCAACTGGGGGAATCTGAAGGAGAAAACGATCAGCGTGATGGTACCAACAACAGGCCATCCGCCTCAGGGAACGCTGGCCCCAGCAGCTATGACGAAGAAGAGGAGGAGGAACAGCTGGAGTTGGAGCAGGAATTTCATGCCACCACTGACGAGGGCCAGAGCGGTGCACGTTGGACTTCCACAATTCAGCACGAATGGTCAGCAGAAGCAGACCAGGAGGAAGGTGACGACTATGATGCATCACAACAACTATCACAACGCTCACAAGAGGATGATGAGGATTCTGGTTGGACTCTTGCACACATGGCTCAATTCATGCTAGACTGCATTGAACGCGACCCACGCATTGTGCGCATTCTGGACAACACCAATTACTGGGTTTATACCCTTCTGGATCCACGGTACAAACACAATGTTCCAAAACTGCTTGAAGAAAGAGTCAGACAGGTCAAAATGGAAGAATACCAGCAGGCCCTTGTGGAGACTTTAGAGAGGAGATTGCCATCCTCCCCCTCCTCTAGCCAGTTGTACGCCGACAGACTGACTTCCGCAAACCCAGGACGACCAGGAGGGCAGCAAACAACGCAAGCCGCAGCTAGTGCCCAAAAGGGAACAGTATCGGCAGTGTCCTTGGAGTGGGAAAATTTTCTGACACCCATGCAGCAGCAGCCCACTGAACAGGAAGCGTGCAGATCCACCTCCAACACCGATCGCCTGGAGAAGATGGTCAAGGACTACATGTCAGATGACGTAGCTGTGTCGAACAATCCATCTGCACCCTTCAACTATTGGGTATCGAAGCTAGACACCTGGCACGAACTGGCAATGTACGCAATAGAGGTGCTGGCTTGCCCGGCAGCCAGCGTTATGTCGGAACGCTGTTTCAGTGCTGCCGGAGGCATCGTCACAGATCGGCGTATCCGCCTCTCCACAGAAAATGCAGACCGTCTGACTCAAATTAAAATGAATCAATCCTGGATTGGAAACGACTACGCAACACTCCAGGACCCCAACCAAGTAACATGACCAATGAACATCTGGGATGGTGTAGCGTTACCGGTCCCTGTTTATTGAACCTCTCATCTGTATTACATTTATGACTGCATGGCGACAAAAAGCATTGCTGCTATATCCGCACGCTTTTTGTCCTCATGCAAGGCCTTGGTTGTTGTGTCTCACAAAGCGTGGCCTTCTCCTCCTGCGCCTGCTCCTGTTCCATCACGTGTGCTGCTGCTGCTGCTGGGTTAGCGTTGCCGGTCCCTGTTTATTGAACCACTTATCTTTATTACATTTATGACTGCATGGCGGTACCTCATGCAAGGCCTGGGTTGTTGTGTCTCACAAAGCGTGGCCTTCTCCTCCTGCGCCTCCTCCTGTTCCATCACGTCTGCTGCTGCTGGGTTAGCGTTGCCGCGTGGTCCCTGTTTATTGAACCACTTATCTTTATTAAATTTATGACTGCATGGCGGTACAAAGCATGCTATCCGCACGCTTCTTGTCCTCATGCAAGGCCTGGGTTGTTGTGTCTCACAAAGCGTGGCCTTCTCCTCCTGCGCCTCCTCCTGTTCCATCACGTCTGCTGCTGCTGGGTTAGCGTTGCCGCGTGGTCCCTGTTTATTGAACCACTTATCTTTATTAAATTTATGACTGCATGGCGGTACAAAGCATGCTATCCGCACGCTTCTTGTCCTCATGCAAGGCCTGGGTTGTTGTGTCTCACAAAGCGTGGCCTTCTCCTCCTGCGCCTCCTCCTGTTCCATCACGTCTGCTGCTGCTGGGTTAGCGTTGCCGCGTGGTCCCTGTTTATTGAACCACTTATCTTTATTACATTTATGACTGCATGGCGGTACCTCATGCAAGGCCTGGGTTGTTGTGTCTCACAAAGCGTGGCCTTCTCCTCCTGCGCCTGCTCCTGTTCCATCACGTGTGCTGCTGCTGCTGCTGGGTTAGCGTTGCCGGTCCCTGTTTATGGAACCTCTTATCTTTATTACATTTATGACTGCATGGCGGTACAAAGCATGCTATCCGCACGCTTCTTGTCCTCATGCAAGGCCTGGGTTGTTGTGTCTCACAAAGCGTGGCCTTCTCCTCCTGCGCCTCCTCCTGTTCCATCACGTCTGCTGCTGCTGGGTTAGCGTTGCCGCGTGGTCCCTGTTTATTGAACCACTTATCTTTATTAAATTTATGACTGCATGGCGGTACAAAGCATGCTATCCGCACGCTTCTTGTCCTCATGCAAGGCCTGGGTTGTTGTGTCTCACAAAGCGTGGCCTTCTCCTCCTGCGCCACCCTCCTCCTGTTCCATCACGTGTGCTGCTGCTGGGTTAGCGTTACCGGTCCTTTTTCCTGGAACCTCTTATATGTATTACATTTATGACTGCATGCCGACAAAAAGCATGTTACCTGTGCAAAGAAAACAGACATTTCCCGCATTTAAAAGACAGTTTTCCCTTTGAAACTTTAAAATCGATTTTCTCAAAAACTATAACCTCTTTTTGCTAAAAAAATTTTTCCTCTTGTACCCACTCCCAAGGTGCACATACCCTGTAAATTTGGGGTATGTAGCATGTAAGGAGGCTTTACAAAGCACAAAAGTTCGGGTCCCCATTGACTTCCATTATGTTCGGAGTTTGGGTCGAACACCCGAACATCGCGGCCATGTTCGGCCTGTTCGGCCCGAACCCGAACATCTAGATGTTCGCCCAACACTACTCAGCTGGTGCCCGGTCCTCTTTCTCCTATTGTTGCATAATTTTTAACATCAATGGTAGAAATAACAACAGATGTTGAAACATGAACAAAACTGTTTTGTGGTTATTTTTAGAAAATGCTGGTCTCCAATGAGACCTTTAGACCTAGATTTATTACACATGCAGACACGACATATGCATAGGTTTTCAAGAGAAGTATATCAGGTAATTGAGGCCTTGAGCATCAGCTTACTCCAGCCATGGATCCCAGGTATTCTGGAACTGGTCCATATGGTCATAAGTAATTGCTAGCATCCGAGAAGTTATCGGGAACATTTTTTTAAAGGTACAGGTAAGTATTTCTTATTTCTTTAATTAGGATTAATAAAATATGTTTTTAATTGTTGTGTTTTTATTTCAGTTTAACCCTTTGTGGAAATGAATAAGGGGTACTTTGTGCCCCTATACTCATTTCTCCTGGGAGGGGGGGTGGGCATCTGGGGGTCCCCTTATTAAAGGAGACTCCCAGATGCCACCATGAACCCCCCAGGGAGTTTTCACCCCCACCTCCTCCTGGGGCACCAGAGGTGGGGAAGAGCCCCTTGTCCATGGATTGGACAAGGGCTCCGGGGGAGAGGGGAAGGCTTGGCTGACCCTCTCCCCCAGAGCCCCCCATACAATGGATCATGCGGGCTGGTATAGCTCAGGGTGCGAAGCCCCAGTTGGCCGAGGCTCCGCATGCTGGCTATCCCAGCCTGCATGATAGTAGACAAGGGTTTACAGAGGCTCAGGGGGGGGGGGGGACCCCACGTCATTTTTAAAAAAAAATTCCACACTCTGAACAAATTTTTTTTAAAATATTGTTTCCTTCTATCTGTTTAACATATCATGTAAATGTGGTGCTTTTAGGATGTAAGGTGGCTTTACTATTAACCTCTAAAGTTGTCAGGTTTTGTTTCATTAACGAACTGTCATTTTAAATGGATACTTTTTTCCTGTGAAATTTTAAAATCGATTTTCTCAAAAGGTATAAGGTTTTTCTGGAAAATTGTTTTCTTCTTGTTCCTATTCTTCTTAACATATCTGGCAAATTGTGAGTGTATACCATGTAAGTAGGCTTTGCTATTAACCGCTAAAGTCGTCGGGTTTTGGCGGTTTAATCACTGCCGCATCTGGATTTGTGATCTCGGGTTAACCTGTGATCGTGGCCGAATTTCGAGTGAAATCACAGGTGCACTCAAATTTGGATAAACGATCACCGATCCTAATTCGAGTACCTGAATTTGGTAAAATTGACTTGTGATCACGGGTCACCCGTGATCAGGAATTTGTGTTGAGCATCCCTGGGCACCATGAACCCCCCAGGGGGTCGATGCCCTGACTTCTCTCAGACACCAGAGATGGGGAAGATACCCTTGTCCTTGGATTGGACAAGTGGTCTGGGTGAGAGGCTAAGGCTTGGCCGCCCCTCTCTTCCAGAGCCCCCTATACCATGGACCATGTGGTGCTGGTACAGCTCAGGCTTCAGAGCCTGGCAAGGGGTTTAAGAGGCTTGGGAGGGAAGATTAAACTGACCTTTGGCAAATTAAGTCTCAATCTGTTTGCTTCTTTCAGCTTATGGTCCAGTGACTGCTTTATGGTAAACAGTGCCCAACAAAAAGGGTATGAGATTGCCCTTGCTAGCCAAAATTATCAGACCATGTCAAAGTGTACTGAGAAATCTGTTTTATTTGCATAGCAATTCGTTTATTACAAGACAAGCTGATAACTTGTCCTGGAAACCTACAATGTTATCAGTGTAAATGTACCTTCAAGTGACATTAGGCCAGACTTTCTTGTAGTTTTTTTTTTTTTTTTTTTTTGCTGTGCTTAAAGTGAAACCGATGTGAAAATAAAGGGAGGAGATAAACAATTGTATTTATCCTATTACTCCTAAAAATGACTTTTTTTTTTGATATACCATGGTTTTATTTTATATTTAAACATTTACAAAGTAGATTTAATGTTTTATTGTCTCTGCTCAATGGCACCCAGACTGTGTCCCAGACTTAAAATACATGAACTATTGACATTCCCCTGTCCTCAGAAGTTGTATTCTGCCAGGAAAACTTTTAATTTGCTTATCAGTGAGCTCTACTTTATTTCTTACAAGGTACCCACAACAAAGAAGCTGTCACCTGCATGCTTGACAATTAACTCTTTCTGGCAGCAAAAATCAAAAAGATAAACAGCATGCTTATTAATATGTTTTGCACTGCTCCTATACTACTCTATCCCTACTCTCTAAAAAGGGGGTCTTGTATTAAATCTTATTACCAAGCGTCTATCTGAGATATGTCCGAGGAGTGGTGCAAATATAACATAAATTGTGGGCTCAAATGAAAAAAAATGTTGTCCAGAAGCCACTGAAAGAACTTATAGCCAGTACCATAATAAATCTCACAATTTCGTCATCGATGTTCCCCATTATTCAAGCAACTGTATTAACATGGCGTCAGTTTGTCAGAAAACTAAAGGACAACTGAGCCATTGACACCTTTGAGCCAAAAATTCCAATCTCCACATTAATTCATACCATACCAAACATAAATGTCCAAACCTGGAAAGATTTAGGTATTACCTTAATAAACGATATACTGCAAAACAATTCTCTCAAAAGTTTCCAGCAGCTTCAGAGGGAATTCAAACTATAACAACAATTCACCAACAACCAAATAAATAATTTATTTGCAACGGTCAAATTCTAAATCATTAACCCCCCCCCAGACAGACTTACACCCACTTACACTCTCAAACCTCTCTTACAGGAGGAATCTCCCTTTGGTAGACTGTCTTAAAGATCTCACTATGAGTCTGCTTGAAAAATACTTGAAAGCCTGGTCTAATGACCTTGGCTCAGAGATATCCTTGTCCACATTTTTGTATGCATCATCCTCACTAAACAAATACTCTAAGTGCATACAACACCACAAAACATTGTACAAGATATTACTTAAATGGCATTTTACCCCTAGAAAATTAGCTTCATTTTCGAATGATCCCTCAGCACTATATTGGAGAAATTGTCAAGAAACTGGAACTATACTACATATATTGATTGCCCATATTGGCTCATTATAAATTTACTTATTAGTAAACTATTGAACTCCAAGACTAGCACTTCTACACCTAGACTTATATATTCCAGAATGTAATACACTACAAGTGATACATATATTATGTGCAGCTAGGTTCCTTCTATTATCCAATTGGGCCTCTTTAGACATTTCTACTGTTACACAAATTAAAATGTCAGTTAATCATAACATCTGACTGGAAAAAAGATCTAGCATTAACCACTTAGGTTAATGCAAGGCTATCTGGACGGATATATCTGTCCAGATAGCCTGCCCAGCTGCCGATGCGCCAGGTACGCTCCCATGCACGCTCCCGCGCATGCTCCCATGGACGCTTCCGCACACACTACCGCCACCTTCTGCTGCCCCGGAGATCAATGAATGGGAACACAGTTCCCATTCATTGATCTATGTCACCCTATGAAAAACCGACGGCTTCTCTGAAAAGCCGCAATTTTTCTAAGTTTCCTCTCATCCCTTCAGTTCCTGTAAGCGAGAGCTCTCGCTTACAGGATTAAAAACCCAAAAATGACTGTGGCCATCTTGTGGCCAAATAGTAAAACTACATCTACATACAATTTTTTTTAAATATACACAATCAATTACATTTAAAATCACCTGTTTACTTCCCCACTCCAAAAAACCCCAAATAAAATATTTAATAAAAAAAAATAAAAATTACAATAAAAACAACAACATAAATAGTTACCTAAGGGTCGGAACTTTTTTAATATGCATGTCACGAGAGTATATTACTATAATTTTTAAATTATACTGTAATCTTGTGAATAGCAAAATGTACCACCCACAGAAAGCCTAATTGGTGGTGGAAAAAACAAGATATATATCAATTAATTGTGATAAGTAGTGATAAAGTTATTGGCAAATGAATGGGAGGTGAAAGTTGCTCAGATACATAAGGTGAAACAACACTGAAGGCTGAAGTGGTTAACTCACATCTACATCACCCTCCAATGTATTATGACATTGACTGGAGTCCTATAGATAGCATAACATGACCTACTCAGGATCTAACTTTGGGTTTGAATCAACCTGATTTACCTCTTACAATCAATAACATAGGCCATTTCAAGCATTTCTTAAGCATTGTCAAATTCCACAATGTTACGATCTACTTTATGCGAGTTTTGAAGACTTAGTGAAATTCTTTCCTATTATCTGCAGGTCCCTTTAAATTGCCAGTGTGTATGCGATGTGTTAATTCTTGACTTATTGATCTGTGCTATATGAATCAATTGAGGATAATCTCCACATTATTTTTGTTGCGTGGTGTCTATTCCATCTATACACCTCGGGATTCATTTTAGGTTTCCTAGATTTCATTGTTACCAAAAGTGTTGTTTTCCCACTTCTTTTATGTAACTGTTAATATTATAATACCCTTGTTTACTTGCTAATTATATTGTTGATATCTAGCCAATGTTATGTGATTATATGTTATATGATTATATGCCAATACGTGTATTGATAATTTTCTATACTGTAAAGAAAATGCTGTTCAATAAAAAGATAAGTTATAAAAAATACTGTATGTTTTGCAATGTACATACACATGTTTATCTCATGATGTCACATATTGCCTCAGGTACAATGTAATGTTTTAGAGCAAAAATGTAATTGTGAGTTTCTTAGCACCTTAACTTATCAAATCTAAATTAGGTTAAGCTGAAGTAAAATGTCTTTGGGCATAGTATAGTATGTAGCTGCAATGGGTTGGATAATCTATTTATCGAATAATTCTTTTGACATCCTAGCACATCTAAAACCAAAAATAATTGGTAACAGATTTATGGCTTTGATGTTTCAACCAGACAGAAGTCACTTCATCACAACAGGGTACATTTGAATCCATTAAATCAATATTTCAGAGAATAAATATACCGTTAAGAAGGCCACCGTGATGAAGCTCTTCATCATGAAATATTCAATTGTTTTCACATAGATGTGATGTATTCATAGTGACACAAGGATCATTACTTTACAATTCATGAGCTAAAATCTTGCAAAGAAAAGGTTATGTGTTATCAATAAATAACAGGTGATCTCTTACCACCACCATCTTTAGAGCTAGTAAAAGGAAAAAAGAAACGACTAAGTATTGATAGGCATCATTATGTTTATATTATGACTATAAATTAATGTCTAAAGGAATCGATGACATAGAAGTTATGAGAGTAATAAGGCAAGTCCTAGCACAGGATGCATTTATGAATAGAGTATTCCCCTGTAATTAGGTAGAGTAATCATTAAGGTTGTGATGAGGTGGGTCAAAAGGTACAAGCCCTCCACAAGAGATACTGGAAAATACAGCCGTAACTTCTTAGAAAAGAACATATTTCCTTTTTACAACTTCATTGCAAAGCCAAACCTATCTTTTAATATCTCATTTATTCTGATGACAGCTAAATGCAGATCCTTACTTGATACCCTTACATCCAACTGTGGGTGAAAGGAAAGAAGTGATATAACATATATCAGTGTCTACATCAGCCATTTTGTAATTTAATATTTTTAAAAATTACATTCACAATCAGGCTGTGGGCAGCTAATGATTTTCTAGACATGGCAGATAATTCAAAATATCCCAGGGTGATAGTGTTCTGTTTGGAGAAAGACACAGCCAAAACTCCATTTGCACTTAGTTGTGCCACGTCATCTGTAAACAAACACATCCCATTACCATGTTTTTCCCAGATGCTTACTCAGGATACCTATTATACATGGTAGCTCTCTGGCATGTCTATCCCAACATTAGTCCAGGTAGGAAAATGTACATTTCCTGAAACAGGTTCAGTAATTAAATGTCTGACATGCCTGGCAAAACGCTTAAAGAGACACTGAAGCGAAAAAAAAAATGATGATATTATGATTTGTATGTGTAGTACAGCTAAGAAAAAAACATTACGATCAGATACATCAGTCTAATTGTTTCCAGTACAGGAAGAGTTGAGAAACTCCAGTTGTTATCTCTATGCAAAAAAGCTATTAAGCTCTCCGACTAACTTAGTCGTGGAGAGGGCTGTTATCTGACTTTTATTATCTCAACTGTAATTTAACTATTTACTTTTCCTCTGCCAGAGGAGAATTCATTACTTCACAGACTGCTCTGAAAGACTCATTTTGAATGCTGAGTGTTGTGTAATCTGCACATATTATAGAATGATGCAATGTTAGAAAAAACACTATATACCTGAAAATAAAAATATGAGAATATTTTCTTTGCTGCTAATCTTCTAGTAATTATTCATAGTACACCACCAATTCATTATATCATATATTTTTTTTCGCTTCAGTGTCTCTTTAAGCAAGCATTTGGTAAAGCCAAATTGCTGTTGTGTCAGTCCCTTCTCCCCCTCAGCACTCCACTTCCTTTCACCAGTCTTCTTGTCGCACTTGACTATGTGTACTCACATGGATTAACAGAATAAATCCAGAAACCTGGATGGTGCCCAGCCGGCATCTTTTAATTGTTTCCCTCTGTTTTGGTGTGAGAACACCCAGCTGAGTTGACAACACGTGGAAACGTGAGCTCATATTGAATGGTCGTTGAAATTTGCTGACACTCTGTCCTACACCCCTGGTTTGCCAGGTTCTGAGCTATCTGTGCTTATTTTGTTTTATTCTTAACATTAACCCTAACTTTGCTGACAACTGCTTACAGCTATATTTACCCTCATAATTCATTAATTATGCTTTATTTTACACTGTATAAGGCAGCACACAGAGAACATAGGCTGACATGCTTACAAATGAATAGAATCACTTAAGACATATAGTTTCTTTTGGATGATTTGATTACTTTAATTACATCTGCTAGCTACACTGTTTACAGTTAACAAACTGAATGGTTTATCCGGAGCAATACTTGAAACAGTGGTAATTATTTCTCAGTCAAGCAATGGGCTGGTCAGTGACTGCATAGTTCTATTCTGTATTCAAAGCTTCAAAAGTATCAGGGGATCAATTGGATCAACTTCTTCTTACATTTGGCTTAAAACTGATAGAAAAGTAGATGGCTTGTAAAGCCACGTGACTGACAGAATGATTCACATCATGTGGGATTCCATTTCTGCTGCAACCACTGATGCAATCAGTCATATTCCTGCAGTGTCTAGTAGCAAATCTGGTCCTTTGATCATTGGCTAACACTTCTTTTTCTACTCCTAAATAATTCAAAATGGCCTATAGAAATAACCAAGGTATTTTAATCTATCTATAAGCTTTTAACACAATCTGTTAATTGTGTTTAGTGGCAACCCATTCATTTTTACATGTTGAAGGACTTCTATGTTACAGTTTAGAAGTGGTGACCCAACCACCTTTTGTACAAAAACCAATGCATGGATTTCAAGCAACTTATATAGTGTCCACATCCATAATAGATATGTGCTTTGAATGAAAGGTAGATTGTTGTTACAGTGCAGGATTTGTGTGCCCAGCCTTGACTTTTGCTAAGCCAGCAACACAATGGAAATGTTCAGTGCCTACTTACAGATGACTCATATAACTTTACAGCAAAACACTTCTGGATAAGACCTGACAGCAGTTAAGTTTAGTGACACAACAGCTCACTCAGGACCTTGTGGAGAAAACAACTATCGTATGTGCCCCCCCCCAAAAAAAAACTCTATCTATCTATCTATCTATCTATCTATCTATCTATCTATCTATCTATCTATATATATATATATATATATATATATATATATATATATATAGTGGTTTGCAAAAGTATTGCCCCCTTGAAGTTTTCCACTTTTTTTGTCATATTACTGCCACAAACATGAATCAATTTTAATGGAATTCCACGTGAAACACCAATACAAAGTGGTATACACGTGAGAAGTGGATGGAAAATCGTACATGATTCCAAACATTTTTTACAAATCAATAACTGCAAAGTGGGGTGTGCATAATTATTCAGCCCCCTTTGGTCTGAGTGCAATCAGTTGCCCATAGACATTGCCTGATGAGTGCTAATGACTGTATAGAGTGCTCCTGTGTGTAATCTAATGCCAGTACAAATACAGCTGCTCTGTGAGGGCCTCAGAGGTTGTCTAAGAGAATATTGGGAGCAACAACACCATGAAGTCCAAAGAACACACCAGACAGGTCAGGGATAAAGTTATTGAAAAATTTAAAGCAGACTTAGGCTACAAACAAATTTCCAAAGCCTTGAAAATCCTACGGAGCACTGTTCAAGCGATCATTCAGAAATGGAAGGAGTATGGCACAACTGTAAACCTACCAAGACAAGGCCATCCACCTAAACTCACAGGCCGAACAAGGAGAGCGCTGATCAGAAATGCAGTCAAGAGGCCCATGGTGACTCTGGGCAAGCTTCAGAGATCTACAGCTCAGGTGGGGGAATCTGTCCATAGGACAACTATTAGTCATGCACTGCACAAAGCTGGCCTTTATGGAAGAGTGGCAAGAAGAAATACATTGTTAATAGAAAAGCATAAGAAGTCCCGTTTGCAGTTTGCCACAAGCCATGTGGGGGACATAGCAAACGTGGAAGAAGGTGCTCTGGCCAGATGAGACCAAAATTGAACTTTTTGGCCAAAATGCAAAACGCTATGTGTGGCTGAAAACTAACACTGCACATCACTCAGAACACACCATCCCCACTGTCAAATATGGTGGTGGCAGCATCATGGTCTGGGGGTGCTTCTCTTCAGCAGGGACAGGGAAGCTGGTCAAAGTTGATGGAAAGATGGATGGAGCCAAATACAGGACAATTTTGGAAGAAAACCTCTTGGAGTCTGCAAAAGACTTGAGACTGGTGTGGAGGTTCACCTTCCAGCAGGACAATGACCATAAACATAAAGCCAGGGCAACAATGGAAGGGTTTAAAACAAAACATATCCATTTGTAAGAATGGTCCAGTCAAATTCCAGATCTAAATCTAATCTAGAATCTGTGGCAAGATCTGAAAACTGCTGTTCACAAATGCTGTCCATCTAATCCGACTGAGCTGGGGCTGTTTTGCAAAGAAGAATGGGCAAGGATTTCAGTCTCTAGATGTGCAAAGCCCTAAAAGACTGGCAGCTGTAATTGCAGCAAACGTCAGTTCTACAAAGTATTGACTCAGGTGGCTGAATAATTATGCACACCCCACTTTGCAGTTATTGATTTGTAAAAAATGTTTGGAATCATGTATGATTTTTGTTCTACTTTGCACGTGTACACCACTCTCTATTAGTCTTTCACACGGAATTCCAATAAAATTGATTCATGTTTGTGGCAGTAATATGACAAAATGTGGAAAACTTCAAGGGGGTTGAATACTTTTGCAAGCCACTGTATATATATATATATATATATATATATATATATATATATATATATATATATATATATATATATATATATATATCAGTTGAAAAGGAAGGATAGAATTGGCTTTCCTTCAGGTAGAGACAGTTATTGATAATTCATATTTTTACTTTCACAAACGATAAAGTACCATTATCGTTTGTGACTATAAACATATGAGAAAAAAATCTGTCTATTATCTAAAGGTAAGCAAACACTCACCTTGCTTTTCAACAGTTTTTAATGATTATATATACTGTATATATTTTGGAGGAACCTATAATAGTTTAAATTTTATTATTTTACCTAAAAAGATTGTCTTTCTTTAGAGCTGTGACCAGATCATTTACACCATGGCCAAGTGGGATGGTCTTTCCCAACATGCATTGTTGGTCTTTGCTCTTTTAGGCAACCCAGACTTGTGAGTATCTGTTAACAGCAGAGAATGGCAGCATTTCTTAGAACAAGGTACATCCGAATAACTAATTGCATAGGAGTGTAGAGCCTAGTTATAGAAAGCATGCACACCTTGCATTCAAACCAGATGCACAACATTACCATTATTTAACTGTTACCAGTATATATCTGTTAACCACGTGAGGACCACAGTGGTAAACCCCCCTAAAGACCAGGCCAATTTTAACTAAAATGGCCACTGCAGCTTTAATGGAAAACTGTAAAGAGAGGTATATGGAGGCTGCCATATTGATTTTCTTTTAAGCAATACCAGTTACATGGTAGCCCTGCTTAGCTATCTGCCTGCAGAATCACACCAGAAACAAGCATGCAGCTAATCTTGTCAGATCTGACAAAAATGTCAGAAACACCTGATATGCTGCAAGCTTGTTCCAGGTCCAGGGCAAAAAGTATTAGAGGCAGGGGATCAGCAGGATAGCCAGGCAACTGGTATTGCTTAAAAGGAAATTGGCATCACAGCCTCCATATACCTCTCACTACAGTTCTCCTTTAAGGCCAAGCTGCAGGGCCACACAACACAGCACACGAGTGATCCCCCCCCCCTTTTCCCCCAACCAACAGAGCTCTCTGTTGGTGGGGTCTGATCACCCCCCAGGTGTTTGATTGTTTTTTTTAACAAATATTCATTTGTCAGTTTTTTAAAGAGACACTTAAGCCAGAAAAAAAATTTGTGTTTTACTCACCTGGGGCTTCTACCAGCCTACATCAGCAGTCCTGTGCCCACTCACTAATCTTCTGGTCCCCCGCTGCCAGCTAGTTTCATTTTTGCCGACAGGCCCGTCAGGACTGGCCACGCGTAGCTTTTTTCGCATTCCCAACTGTAATTAGCGCTATTGCGGACCGCAACGCGTACAAAAATACGTGGTGCCGCATTACGCACGCATTGATATGCGATAACGCGTATTTTTGTACGCGTTGTGGCCCGCAATAGCGCTAATTACAGTCGGGAATGCGGAAAAAGCTATGCGTGGCCAGTCCTGATGGGCCTGTCGGCAAAAACGAAACTAGCTGGCAGTGAGGGACCAGAGGATTAGTGAGTGACTGCGAGGGCACAGGACTGCTGAAGGGGGCTGGTAGAAACCCCAGGTGAGTAAAACTCATTTTTTTTCTGGCTTAAGGTTCACTTTAAACAAAATGTACCTTTTTTTCTCATATTCCTCTCCCTTCCTCCCTCTCTGCAGCCAGCCAATCACGTGATCGGCTGTCATAGGCTTCAGCCTATGAGAGCTGATTGCTCTCTTGTCCCCAGTACAGTGCTGCTGCTGATCACAGCGCTGTACTATGTGTGAAGAGGGGGTGGAGCTCTGCCCCCCGAGCAGGAGATGCGCGCGCAGCCTGTGCACAATCTCCTGCAAAACAGAGCTCCAGGACTTGACGCCAATTGGCGTTAGGCGGTCCTGGGGCTGCGGCCGCGGCCACGCCCATTGGCGTTAGCCGGTCGGCAACAAGTTAAAGCTATATGTTAATTTGAAACACTTTGACGTACTGCACCATATCAGACTTCCGGTGTTTCTGTTATATTTATTTAGCCTCTCTGCTCAGGAGTTTGTGGAGGATCATTCATATTATTATTTAGTACTTATATAGCGCTGACATCTGACATTTTCCACAGCAATGTACAAAGTATATTGTCTTGTCACTTAAATGTCCCTCGGAGGGGCTCACAATACAATCGCTACCATAGTCATATGTCTGTAATGTGTGCAGTGTATGTATTGTAGTCTAGGGTCAATTTAGGGGGAAGCCAATTAACTTATCTTTATGTTTCTGGGATGTTAGTGGAAGCCGGATTACCCGGAGGAAACCCACACAGGCACAGTGTAACAAACTTATCTGGTGTGGTCTCTTGAGGCTGTTCTGATAGCGTGGAGCCGCTGGAGAAAGCTTCCTCTTCCTCTTTGGTCAGTCGCATCCCCGGCTCCCCTGTAGATGTGAATCAGCATGTTTGCATCCCTGGCTCCACTGTAGATGTGGGTCAGCGTAGTCTCTCCAGAAGGACGCACACAGCTCAGAGCTGCCTTTATAGGTTAAGTAGGCGTGTCTGAGGTGTGTCAGCTGATTCCTGCGGTCAGCTGACACTTGCTGCAGGGATGTTGCTGATTGGTCTGATTTTCCTGGGGGCTTGGTCTGTGCTCTATTCCTGCTATATAAGCCCTGGGCATTCAGTTACTCGCTGTCCGTTATAGCTATCAGGTCACTGAGCACAGGACCTTGCTTTTCTACTCAGTCTAGTTAAAGTTCTGCTGAGATAGATATACATGCAGTGTTTGCGATATATATCTATCCTTAGTTAGTATTGTATATTATATTATTGTGATTGTTCTCTGTGTATGACCCGGCAAGCCCTCCACTTTGATTAAAGTCTCATCCCTCGGTACTACTGTCATCTGATACTCGATATTGACCTCGGCTAGCCTAATGACCCTGTCTCTGCCTAATCCTTAACTGTACCTCAGCCATCTGACCTATGTGTATGACTTCGGCCTGTATAATGTTTTTGCACCTGTCTTAGCCATCTAATTACCAATGTATGATCCTAGCCTGTTATTGACCTTGCTCTGCCTCAGTCCCTGTGTACTGCATATCTCTGACTTCCCATGTATAACCTCAGTTGACAATCTGACCTCGATTATCGTATATTCAGTGTACACTTCATAGCCTGCATCAGCCAGCGTTACACACAGGAAGAATATACAAACACCTTGCAGAGGTTGCTAGGATTCGAACTGGGGACCGCTACACCACTGTGCTGCCCATTCATATGATCTGACCAATATATTGTACAGCAGTAGTACATACTGCTCAAGTGCAATGTAATTAAATAACAGCCAGATGGCACCTGTAATGGGAGGAGTGATCCCTTCTTGGGTGTTTACATCATTGCTAATGTCTACTGGTTTTTACAATCTAGATTAGTCCACTTACTCTGTTACAAACCTTGTAAAAAAAAAACCTATGTTTTCAATATGCATGTATTACGTGCCTATATGCAATCAAGTTGGAATAAAATGTCCATTAATCTCTGCAATGTATAAAGGTGAAGTGAAAGGATTCACCGTAAAGCCAAAAGGTTAAAACAAAAACTAGGCAAGTTGTGTTTTCAAAGTAATTTTATTTAACAGTGGCTCCATCCATATTCGCCTCTCAGTTAAAAATGGGATATCTAGTTCCAGAGGCCTCAGATAACATAAACAGGTAACATCTAGCTATGGGAAAGATACATTAGAGGGTTTTTCTTTATTTTTCGTTACTGGCAGGCTATCTGACCTTGCATATCTCTCAATCCTCCACAATTGCTGCCTGCAGCTGATCCTGTACTTTCTGTTGACTGTAAATCTGTTTTGCCTGTCTTGTATTGATACAGAGGTGAAATGTTTGTGCAAGTGTCCATTCTTTGTCTGTATAATTCTATGCATGCAATTCCTGAACATTCCATTTGTGTGTTCTGTGCAACGGTACTTATTATACTTCATCATGGGTTTCCTTAAAGGGGCATTATGGCTAATATTGTTGATTTTAGTTAATAAAGTAAATAATGTGCACAAGAGGTACACATTGCTGCAGCTGGGGGAGGATGGGAATACACATAAGCGACGGAGTTAGCGACGGAGTTCAGAAGAGCTCATTAACCATATGGGGGGAGACAAACTGCCGTTCTGGCTAGAAAGATTCTTTCCCTGTGATAAGAAGTTACACGCTGCTTGCGATGTGTTGTTTAATCACTGTAGCATATCTGGCTGAATCTGCCCCTCCTTTTTCTCACACAGACTGTTCATGTGTCCTTGGCAAAACCAGAGACTCAGCCAGAGATGTCGCAGAGATTAAACAACACATTGCTCTTAAAGAGGAACTCCAGTGAAAATAATGTAGTAAAAAAAAGTGCTTCATTTTTACAATAATTATGTATAAATGATTTAGTCAGTGTTTGCTCATTGTAAAATCTTTCCTCTCCCCAATTTACTGTCTGACATTTATTACATGGTGACATTGTTACTGTGGGCAGGTTATGTAGCTGCTGTTTTGGCTGTTAGAGACAGCTGTAAACAGCTAATTCCTGTCTGTGAACATTGTTACATTGTGGCAGTTTGCCCAGAGTACCGCGGTACTCAGAGCTTCTTGTGGGAGGGGTTTCAGCACAAAATCAGTCATACAGCGCCCCCTGATGGTCTGTTTGTGAAAAATCATTATATTTCTCCTGTAAAAGGGGGTATCAGCTACTGATTGGGATAAAGTTCAATTCTAGGTTGGAGTTTCCCTTTAAGCAGCTTCTTTCTAGCAAGAACAGCAGTTGCTCTGACCCTCCCCCCACAAGGTGAATGAGCTCTTCTGAACTCCGTCGCTAAATTGTGTATTCCCATCCCCCACCCGCCAGGTGCAGCAAGCAGTCCTGTCCCACACCACTTAACTTTTCACTAGCCATTTACTTTTTTTATAACTTGGACCTCTTGTGCACATTATTTATATTATCAACTATAATCAGCAATATTAGATGTATTGCCCCTTTAAATTTATAGTGCAAAAAAGATTATTTTTTTCTAGCTATGACATAAAAATACTAAAAATATTTTATACAAATAGTGAATGTGATTACTTTGCATAACTGTTGTATTTATTCATTGTATTTGCCACAAAAGAATATGTTTTTATTAGAAAATCATAAAAGAGTTGTGTGTGGGTGTGTGTGTGCGCGTGCGTGCGTGTGTGTGTTTTCTGAATTCATTCCATGTATTTCTATTGTTCTCATGTAAAAGAGGCAGACCAAACTTGTGAAATTTTACACTACTCAATCAAGAGCCACAGATTTAAATGGAGAATGCTGTTAGCATCTATTACTGGGTGCCCTGTATTCCAGCACTGCTTTCCTTTTAGTTTATATGGTGAACACTTTTTAAAATAATTCCCCTAATTAGGAATTAAATAATCTATTGTCTTCGCTAATAGCTTAAGGCAATTTTGCTCCTGTGACTATGTATACCACGGTTTGCTACTTCCATGTGAGTTGATGAACTCTACTCCTGGATGGTTTCCAAAGCAATATATTTCTCTTATATATGAGGGCTGCATAGTGGATGGCACCCTTGCTTCACAGCACTAGAGGCTAAAGTCCATTTCCCAGCATGGGCTCTATTTTCTTGGAATTTGTATATTCATAGTTTCCCCAAACTGCCTGCATACATATAAACTCAAATGCCTACTCATTAGTGAATTACCCCTACCCCTTTTGTTACATTAGCCTTAGACTATTTTAGGGCACTTTTGGTAAGGATTAGATTGTGCGGTCCTGTTAGGGACACTTGATGAAATTACTACATATGCTGTAAAGCACTACAGAGAATGACAGAGCTATATATAAATATATAATAATTATAATAATGATAATAGTAACATCATTTTGCATTCATGCCTACCCCCCTCTTGCCCCAGAAACTCATTCATATGACAGAGAAGAAAATGCTTGACTGCTGCATGCTGTAAGAGGGGTTTGAATGTGTAAGAAAAGACGGACACATTGCCAGCTTTCATGGAGGGGGGGGGGGGGGGGGGGTGATGGAGGAACAATAATTGGTGAGTGATGGAGCAGATTCCTGCGGGTGGGGAGAACAGAAATAACATTGTGATAGGTCCTGCTCAGGCATTGTTAATGATCTCAGAAGAACGGGAACGTCAGAGATTAAAGTAAACATGAGATGAAGGCCACATTCATAGAGGTTTCACCTGTAACCTTTTAGACGTGAACAGGCAAAGACTATTACAGAAAATCAGAGGAACTAGAAGAGTCATACACATCTAAAGGGACACCAGGAATGCCTTTTACTCTTGTACACTGTCATAGAACAGGAGCAGTAACTTGCAAAGGTACAGCTCATATTGTAGGCAGACCACTTGTAGGAGAAGAATCATCACAACTCTGGCTAGAAGTGGGAGGATATTACCATGGCAAACCACAGCTTGCTGCTGAGACCTACTACACAGCTGGTTAGAGTTCTACCTTGAACCAAACAGGCCTTAGTGAATTGAAGCCATGCTTTTTGGTAAGTGGTTGAACTATTACTGAATGTGTGAAAATTTTGGTGAATTCAGAAGAAAAGTCTAAAATACCAAATGCGGTATTTTACAGACCTAGTATTTGTTACCGAACAGCCCTTAGTGAATTGAAGCCAATGTGCGTGCTTTTTAGTTTCCTTTTTTTCATTGTCAAGGAAAGAAGCAGAGACTATCAAAGCCAGCAGCTGCTAAACAATTAGCTTTTGGATGCTTAATGAATATGTATATAGCAGGGATGGTCGTAGTCAGCCAACTTCGCTATGCTGGAAATACGCGTAGTTTTACGCAATTACGCTTCGCCAAACTACGGCTTCGAAAACAAATATTAGCTTCGTATGCATTTTGTAGAATACCCGTTACAATACGCAATTACGCGTAGTGCGAAGCGTATTGTATGCGGATACTTATGCCCATACGCAGAAAATTACCCTTTCCAATGCGTAAATTTGTTTGCATACAATCGCATGCGGAAAAATAGACGCGAGTAACGCATTCGTAGTTCACTACGCAATACACATGTTAACTACGCATAGTGGGCGTAAGCTACGCGTAGCGGTACTTCGCTACGCGTAAATTGGTAAGCGTAGTTTTGAAACTTCGCCTATGAACTACGATGCCTAGATGCGAACTACGATGCGTAAATTCGCACTGCCGTAGTTTCTGCTCATCCCTGGTATATAGAGACTTTGATAGGCTTAGTTTTATTTTTCCTTGGGTCAGTGGACGTTGTTCTTGTTTTCCCCTTTCTGTATGGACAGTCGCCATTTGCTTTTGACTTTGTGGACAGCAGTTTCCAAAAGGCTTCCTTAGTTAAGAAATGTATTGTTCTATCAGTTTGGAATGCTAATTAATTATGGCAGTAACTTCCTGTTTTGCATATAATAGAGCGGTTCCCGCATGTTTACCGTGTTATGCATTTTATCTGCCTTTTTGTTTTTTGAATAAATAAAGTTATTTTGGAGTTTTCTGATGTGTTACTAATTTTATGAGCTGGAAAATGCCATCATTATACTGTTTTATTTTAGTGTATTTAATTATTCTTTGTATACCTATTTTTAATCTAAATGCAATAAAAGATCTGTTATTGTAATACTCTCTGTGCCAGATAATTTTGACAGTTAGAGTAGCATGTATTATAGCCTTCAATGAAAGAGGCTAGCAGCATATGAGCAGCACTAGGCAAATCAGAGGTTTTCTTTTTCAACATGTTCCTACACTTTTCCTAAGAAAAATCAATTCTTATCAAATCATCTCTAAATACTGAAAGCATTTTAACAAACTGTTACAGAGGCTTTGGATCTGTCGGTATTCTCCATTGCTAAAAAAAAAACCTCAAAAGCTTTTGTGTACACAATTTCAGCATGCTCAAAATCTGGCTGGTCACTCCCCCTGGGGGAATGCCTGTGTCATATCAGTAAAACTTTGAAGTGCAGGAAATCCTGAGAAACTGGATGGGTACAACGGATATATTAAATTTTACTTTTGTGCAAACTTTTTCAACTAATGACAAAGAGGGAAAATAATTTGCGGTAAACATTTCCTAAAACAATTATAGTACCGGCAGACTGAAGTTGACATATATTCTCTAATAGTTTACAGTTACAAAAATAACTTGTACAGTGATGCTATTCTGTGTGTTATATAGACTTTTGCACTAAAGGTAAGCTACTCTGTAAGACAACCCCTTTGTCAGACTTTAAATTAATGTTTGCACACAGCACACAACAATTTTACCAGCATTCACACCACAGAGCACATCACACAAATAGGGCAACTCACATAACTGAGTAATGCGCATAACACTACCAATGCACCTGTTACCTAGGTATCACGAGTTGCATTAATTGCACTACTTGCATAATGCATGCTGCAACAGTAAAGCTAATATAGATATAAAAATTAACACTGCTCACCACTCTGCATATTCAGCCTGGAGCAGACAGAGGTTCAGCTGGACCCAATACAGAAAGAATCTGCTCTGACTGGAAGGTAAAAGAGTCCAATCTTTAATTTCACATAGAAACAGACTGAGACATAGAAGCACAGACATATCAGAGCTGCAATCACTTCTTAGTCGCTGCTATGACTAAGGAGTAATTGCAGCTCCTATATACGTGAGCCCCCATGTCTTCGTCCGTTACAATGTGAAAATAAAAACTGGACTATTTTACCTTCCAGTCAGAGCAGATTCTTTCACTAGTTAATTAACATAAAAGTGGGTATCTAGAATAATGCACTACATTCTACTATATGTAATTACATCTGTACCTCTATAAATGCCTACTATACCCAAAATTGAGCAATTTAGCAAATTCTGAAAGCAATCATGTTAAATAGTGATAACTGTAGGAATGAAATTTTGAATGGCAAAAGCCTTTCAAAAATGTGCTTGCCACAATGCAACTATCCATGTAACCTATGTAGCCAGTTTCCTGTTACCAGATTTAGAGTCTTGGGGCCTGATTCACAAAGCGGTGGTAACAGTTAGCACGCTAGTGAAAAGCCCTTTATCACGCCTAAACTCTGTTTAGGCATGATAAGTTTAGGTGTGATACGTTTACGTGTGATAAGTTTAGGCATGATAAGTTTAGGTGTGATAAGTTTTTAGGCGTGATAAGTTTAAGCACCAACTAGGTTAGCACCGCAGTGCACAGCTGATTAAAAGTTTTGCGCTAGCAAAGTCTGGTGCACTTTGCATAGAGTTTAATGGCGCTGCTTTGCGTGCGGGACTTTGCTCGCGATCTAAACTTATCTAAACTTATCATGCCTAAACTTATCACACCTAAACTTATCATGCCTAAACTTATCATGCCTAAACTTATCATGCCTAAACTGAGTTTAGGCATGATAAAAATGGTTATCACGCCTAAAGTCTTTAACTGGGTTATCACCGCTTTGTGAATCGAGCCCTTAGCACCTATTTCCTGTGACTACAGGATCCACTTCCTCATGTGTAATCATGGTTCCTACTGTAATTCTGGCTTTTTGGGAAATTTATATATATTTTTAGTAGTCACATTCCAGTAAACTTGGCCCTAAAGCTAACATATCTTGTCCTAGCCTTTCTGCACATAGTTTTTACTCACCTGGCATCCTGGCTGATATTAGAATATTTTCCATTTTGGGCCTAGGTAAGCTTTATAACAGAGTATGGCAAGAGGCTATACTGCCTTATTAAAACATCTTTGTCTATTTATTTGATTTTGTTATAACAATGAGACTGCAAGAGAAGAAGACAAACACACAACTGACAGCTTTTTTTTTCTTCCACAAGAAACAATATTCTTCAGCTAACCGTGTGATTAATACACCCCTTCCATTCTTGGTGGAAAGTCAGGTGACACCGGTATATCTTTTTCATTTTACTGTGTCCTCCACCTGCTTGCTGAGTAATGAAGAATGTTTACACTGCTTATTCATAAGCAGACAGATGACATGAGATGCTAAGCTAGAAAGCTGAAACTGTATATAACAAACTCACTTATTCTGCTATTCAAGGTTGCAGACCTGAGAGATCACAGGACTGGATGAACACCATACATCTCTGGCAGGTTGAACAGTTTGCCGTTTACTTCAAAGTATTTAATTTGTGTCTTTAGCAGTTTGCCACTATTTTACATTGCAAATCTTATGTAAATAATATTGGCATAGAATTCTGTCAAGATATCAGCTCATGTTAACCCTTCAAAGTTGCACTCACAAACTGGAAAGGGAGCCAATTAGGTACAGCAGAGGAAGCCAGCCTTTTAAACCATCATTCTGTCTTCCCTGCCATTACAAAGTCCATACTGTTACACAGACAACACTGTAGCCTGCACATCACTGTACTTTTTTTTTCTAACTGTGTTTACAGGAAGGAAGAGCAGGTAGAGCTGCTTAGTTGTACTATCCAGTCAGCAAAAAGAAGCAGGATCTTTGTTTGGGCTGTGTTGCTCACGTATAATTATTATCATTGATTTATAAAGCTCCAACATATTCCATCTGTGGTGCTATACAAAGTAAGAAACAAACATGGGGTACATAATAATAAAGACAATGGTATCCACCAATATACAACATTGATAACAAAATACAGAATTGGTAAGTACAATGGCAAAAGTAACATGATGAATAAAAAAAATATATAACAAATTCCACGACACAAAAGGGTGGGAAAGCCCTGCCCTTGCGAGCTTACAATCTAAAGCATGGGTCTCAAACTCGCGGCCCGCGGGCCACTTGCGGCCCTCGATGCAGTATTTTCTGGCCCGCGCCGTCCCATATGATCTGCCGCATCCGCATCGCCGCCGCATCCATCTCACTGAAGCGAACTATCTTGTATTTAAATTTAACTTACAGTTCGCTTCAGTGGTCCCATAGGAGTGATCCGCCGCGTCCCAGCCTCGAAACGAGGGCTGCAGAGCCCCCAAATCGGCCGGGGGGCAATCCTGGAAGGGGCAGAGCTGTCAGCTTCAGCTCTGCCCCTCCTGACGTCAATCGCGGCGCATCACCGCCTCTGCCCGCCCCTCTCTGTGAAGGAAAAGGGAGAGGGGCGGGCAGAGGCGGTGATGCGCCGCGATTGACGTCAGGAGGGGCAGAGCTGAAGCTGACAGCTCTGCCCCTTCCAGGATTCCCCTCCAGCGCGATTTGGGGGGCTCTGCAGCCCTCGTTTCAAGGCGGGGACGCGGCGGATCACTCGTATGGGACCACTGGAACGAACTGTAAGTTAAATTTAGGAATAGGAAAAAAAGATTGCTTCAGTGAAAATTTTGAATAACAGTCAATGTGTGGTGGGGGGCGGGAGCTGCTGATTGATGTCACAACAGTGACTGAGTGACATTAAGCATGAGATTGCTGCACAGGTATATGTTCCCACAGAAAGAGTTAGTCATCATACGAAATAATTAAAACTGTTAATATGTTCATAAGAAATAATTAAAACTGTTAATAATGACATTTGAGCACTTTTTTTGTGAAATCCCTTATGCGGCCCTCCCTCATCCTGACTTTGCCTCCTGCGGCCCCCCGGTAAATTGAGTTTGAGACCCCTGATCTAAAGGAATAGGGAGGAAACAAGAGGTGGGGTAGTATACAATAAACATACCTAGGGAGTTCATGTGCAGATCTGATATTGCCATTCTGTTGGTATATGGAAACTAGTGAGGAGATGTACAGGGGAAACAAAGGGCAGGGCACAGATGCTACTTGCGTAACTATGTGTTTAGCTGGTGATGTTTTACTGAACTTCGTCATGATAAATGTAAATTAATCTTTCACTGAGGAAGTGTTTACTTCACCACATTTCATCTCACTTCTCTTCACTTCACCTTTAATCAATAACCTACTATAATGGCAAAAGTTGTGTCTTTTATCTCATGTTGTGCTTGCAAGTCAAGCATAAATATTTATTGAATTATATATTTTTAAAAGAACCTTTGTTGGCAGTTTGAAACCTTAAAGTGAACCCAAACTCTTACACAGGGCAGAAGGAAAACATATAGAAATGCACTGTGTATGCATTTAGAGAGTTTAGCCTGTCTAATTCCCCATCATCTGTGACTAAGCACAAGTTGTAATTTGATCCCTCAGCTGTGTTAGCTGCCTGGCACGGCAGAGAGGTAATAGGTAAACACAGGATGATAACAGTATGTCTGCTTTCATGAAAGCAAGAAGTAGACAGACTTCAGATTTATTGCAGGATTTGTATCAGCTGTAACAAAGAAATCTTTTTCTTTAAAGGCTGTTGCATATCTTTTAGACTAGAGCAAAGAAGAATTTCTGAGTTCAGGTCCGCTTTAAAATAATTGAACATTTGACACTACTCCTAAAGTCCTATCCTCTTTTCCAACAGTAAATCTCAGTGAGTCAGCAATTATAAGCATGATTTATGCTACAAGTTAATATTGATAATAGTTCTGTATCCCAAAACTGTCAATGTCAGAGAATGTATATTGTATTTTTTGTATTATTATTTTGGTAGTTTTGTTGAAATTAAAACATTCAAACACCTGAGCCCATATGCAATTCACTTTTTCTCCTAAGTATTCTCCTAGGTAATATTTCACACCTTGTTATACAATGGCCTCAATTCACTGAGCTTAACTCCTGTCTTTAATAACTCTTCTGAGCGGTTTTACAGTTATCTCAATGGTGATATAATTGTGATAACTGTAAAACAGCTCTGAAGAGTTATTAAAGACAGGTGAATTGAGGCCAATGTCTTTTAAATCACCAGCAAGCAAGAAAATACTCAAAATAATTTAATATTACTTTTTCACCAACTTTGGGGTACTTTTTCATTTGTAAAATGTTGAAAAGTATTTTAAAGAGAAGGTGAGAATTTATCTCCTAGGAGAAAACTCAGGAGAAAAAGTTAATTGCATATGGGCCCTGGGCCCATATGCAATTAACTTTTCCCTCTTAAATTTCTCCAAGGTGATATTTTCTAAATTGTCGATAAAATGCCTTTTAAGCCACCAGCAAGCAAGAAAATACTCAAAATAATTTTAATAGTACCCTTTTACCTACTTTTTGGTACTATTTCAGTTGCAAAGTACTGAAAAGTTACTCAGGAGAAAAAGTGAAATGCATTTTTATGCAATTAACTTTTTCTACTGAGTTTTCTCTTAGGAGATATTTTTAAACTTGTCAATAAAATGCCTTTTAAATCACCGGCAAGCAAAAAAGTTGTCAAAATCATTTTTATAATACTTTTTTTCACCAACATTTTGGTACTTTTTCCATTGCAAAGTGCTGAAAAGTCATTCAAAATAAAAAATGAAACATTATCTCCTAGGAGAAAACTCAGGAGAAAAAGTTAATTGCATATGGCGCACAGTATGAGTTTTACCATGGAACATAGCTAACTGCTTCACATATGTAGATCTGTGGGTTCGGCCTCCTGGCCACAATAGCAGCATAGGGGGCGATATACAGGCTGGGAACGCGAATAATCACTCGCGTTCCCATGCCTGTCGGCCGGTGACGGCCAAACCGGAAGTTTTCGCCGGTGGGTCCTGCACCATCGGAGCGGAGCTGCGAGGGCACCAATCGGTTGCAGGGGGCTGAGGGAAGCCCCAGGTGAGTAAATCTCGTTTTTTTCCTTTGATTTGAGGTTCGCTTTAAGCAGTAATTTAATGAGCAAAGTTATTTTTGGGTGTGCCCTACACCTTAAGGTATTTTCTCACTAAACCTGTTGCAGTGTTTATCATGAAAAATATGATTGCAACGAACCATTGTTGAAAACTTGCATCACACATTGCTGGAGTGACAAGATACATACAGTGGAGCATGCAGTTCATAGACTTTTAGTTACACCACAAATGCTGCCGGTCAGCTGGTAATAGTGTGCATTATTCTGACATAATTGTTGTTGCATCACACCCTAAACACCCCAGTGGAAATTCCATTGGAATATATTTGCATTGCATGATGATGCAATTATATATTGTCCATTGCACCACAATGCAATGAACATAGTGCGGAAAAGACTCTAATAGTGCTATCTTTGCTGCAAATAAGCATATTTTAAATCATCTTCAATATCTGGAAAATCACAGCTTGCAGCACATGGAAATGTAAAGATTATTTCTAGTAGCTAAAAAAGAAAAATGGCTTTTTTTTTTTCAAATTTTTAAAAAAAGGTTTTATCTTCCTTTGAATTCTAACTTGTGACAGTAATTTGGTTCAAATTAAGATTGCACATGAACTAGATCCAGATGTGTAAATATGAATTTAATGCACATTAGTGAAATGTCATCCATATTTGTGGCACACATTTTTGTTCTGTTCTTGTGGGTATTTGGGCATTTTATATAAATTGGCATGGCAAAAATTAATGAATTAATCCACACAACTAAGTTAACTGCAGATATTTTAAATAGCTAGATCAAATGAAGAACATTTAAGGAGGTGATGCATTTTTAAAACAAATAGAAAGGTTCAGAACTTTGGATCTCAAGATAAACCTGAAGATCGTTGCCCACTAGGACCTGAAGATAGCTTTGGAGATCTTTGGTGACCAGAATTCTGGAATATCTTCCTAATATTATATAATGGTAAGGTGGGATGTGAATAAAGAAGGGCAAAATACAATATTTCCAAAGCTTCATGCTTCATATATGCAGCTAAAGAAAACAACATTCCTATGCTTCTACTCATGCTAACAAAGCATCCAGTAAGATAAACAGGGAATTTCTAGATGCATCCCTGGAACAAATCAACATGCAGAGATCTCTAAATGTATTTCAGCAAATAATGGCTCTATATAAATCTCCATAACACAACAAATAATAAATTATTCATAGTCAGACCCCATAAATATGTTGAATAGAATGCAGTAAGGATGTCCCCTATCCACTTTATTGAATATAATAGTATAATAATAGTGATGGAACACCTGAATAAAGCCATTGGAGACAATTTATGTATTAAAGAAATTAAAATAGGAAATACAGAATGTCAGTGTTTGCAGATAACCTGCTGGTATATAAAACATGGTGGAAAATATCTCTACCTAATATATTAGCTGAACTTCAGGAGTCCAGTGCCCTTAGTAACTATAAAATAAATATTTGGAAATCAGAAATTATAAATATACTAGCACCAAAAGTGGAGATGCAAGGTCTGAAGGATTTATTTCAGTTTCACTTTGCCCCCACGCACATTAAGCATTCAGGACTTGATATTACAGCAGAGTTATCTTCCTTGTACAATAAAAACTTCAAATTACTACTGAGGCAAGTGTAAAAGATCTGCTAAACTGAAACAAGGATAAATAGTCCTGGCTAGGCCAGAAATGTTACCTTAAATTGAACATTCTCCCCAGATTGATGTACCTTTACCAAGTTTTGCTAGTAGACATGCTTATTATTATTATTATTATTATTATTACTGGGTTACAAAATGCTATTTTCATTTGAAGCAGGGAAATCATGTGCCTGTTAATTTGGGCAACAGTATAAAGTTAATTTAGAAAAATGACCAATGGGTGCTGGATGTTTGATCTGGGTGCTGGTCAGGGGCATTTCTAGGTTCCTGGGAGATTCAAGGCACCCCTGGGCACCAAGAGGGAACGAGTGTGCGCCGCTGCAAAAAATGGGCATGGCCATGCTGTGTAAAGTGGGCGTGGTCATGGGTGGGGCCAAATGTACTTGAACATAGCAGTGGCGTAACTTAAATATATTCAATAGGCAGTATTTCACATATATAAGCCCCTCACCTGGCTTCTGTCTTGCCTTCGGCTGGCCGGCCTGTGCGCTGTACTCGGCTGGTGGTGATGATGCTGTGCTGGCCTGGCTGGTGATGATGCTGTGCCAGCCTGGCTGGTGGTGATGCTGTGCCGGCCTGGCTAGTGGTGATGATGTGCCGGCCTGGCTGACAGTGATGCTGTGCCGGTCTGGCTGGTGGTGATGTTGAGACGGTCTGACATTGCTAGGTGACTTGCTGGGGCTTTTCTGGGCTGGGCAATTTGCTGGGGGAATTTTGGGGGGCTTTGCTGGGCTTGGGGCTTTACTAGGCTTTGCTTGGCTGTATGCTTTGCTGGGCTGGGACCAGGAGGCTTTGCTAGGCTGGGGGGTTTGCTTTGCTGAGGGCTCTGCTTTGCTGGTCTTGGGCCCTGGAGCTTAGCTGTAGATAGGTAGCTTTCCCCAGCATAGGTTAGATAGGCAGCTTCCCCCAGTATAGATTATATAGGCAGCTTGTAAGGGATTGCGGAGATGCCACCGCATCAGAGAGTGGCATGGCGGCTATCTCCGCGTCTCAGCCGGCGGTTTTCGCCGCACGGATACATGATGGAAATATGCCTGGGATTGTGGGGAATGAGGAGGAAGCTGCCGCAGCGCCGAGTGGCATGGCGGCTGTCCCCGCGTCTCAGCCAGCGGCTTTCGCCGCATGGTTGCATGGTGGAACTTTGCCTGCTCCTTCAGTCGCACATAGACTGAGGTCTACACGCGTGCGCGCGTGCACAGACAGGATCTTTATGCAAGCAGAAGGGGAGTCAGCTGATCAGCTGATCTGCTGACTCCAGCATTGATCCTGATTGGCTGAGTGACTGGGGCGGTGTTTAGGAGCACTCCCAGTATATATAGAACAGGCCTGTCCGTTGTTCCTCGTCTGCTGTTGCATATGCTACGTGTTAGCACTCAGACCTATAGTCCGATCTGAAAGTGTGCCTAGAACCAGCAGGAGCTGGGGAGTCACACTTAGACAGATTCTGTTGATAGCTTAAAGTACTAATTGAATTGTATTATTTGTTATGATCCTCTGCTAGCCTTGACTACTCTTCTGTCTTGTGATTCTGTGCCTTTGCCTATCTGATCCAGTTGCCGACTTGGCTATCCCTCACTCTGATTCTGTCTTCTGCCTTTGTACCGTATCTGTCCGTGTGTTGCCGAACCTGCTTGTCTGACTCTTCTGCCCTTACCAGGGAGCTAGTCCTGGTGAGGGGTTCTTAGTGTAGTAATCACCTGCTCCTCAGGTTGATAGCTGCAGTATAGTCTGAATTACCTGCTCCTCAGGTTGATAGCTGCAGTATAGTCTGAATCACCTGCTCCTCAGGTGGATAGCTGCAGTACAGTCTTAATCACCTGCTCCTCAGGTGACTAGCTATCATTATATGCTGTCTGCGTCTCCTGCCCCTCTGGGGATCACCTGTTGCAGTACAGTTTGAATCACTTGCTCCCCGAGTGATCTCGCTACATTGTCTTACTGTGCATCGCTCGCTCCTCGGGTGAACCTATCATTACTCCTCTGAGTCTCCAGCTTGCTGGAATACTGATTACTGTGTTGATTGGAGATACCCCCTTCACCAGCTCCTCTGGACAGTGGGTATTTCCATCTATATTTACTGTTGCACCAAACACCATCTTACATCTTTGTATCCTGTGTGTCTTGCTATACTTGTATTATTGGTGATTCTGCAGATCACCACATAATCAGGTATACCATCTGTATTATTGGTGATACTGCAGATCACCAATTATCAGAAAATCTGTTCTGGCTGACACCGATCGTTACACAGCTTTCCCCAGGATAGATTATATAGGCAGATTCCCCCAGTGTAGGTTAGATAGGCAGCTTCCTCCAGTATAGATTATATAGGCAGCTTTCCCCAGTATAGATTATATAGCCAGTATAGATTATATAGGCAGCTTGCACCAGTGTAGGTTAGACAGGCAGCTTCCCCAGTATAGATTATATAGGCAGCTTTCCCCAGTGTAGGTTAGCTAGGCAGCTTCCCCCAGTATAGATTATATAGGTAGCTTCCTCCAGTGTAGGTTAGATAGGTATGTTTCCCCAGTATAGATTATATAGGCAGCTTCTCCCAGTGTAGGTTAGATAGGCAGCTTCCCCAGTGTAGGTTAAATAGGCAACTTCCCCTAGTATAGATTATATAGGCAGCTTCCCCCAGTATAGGTTAGATAGGCAGCTTCCCCAGTATAGATTATATAGGCAGCTTCCCCCAGTGTAGGTTAGATAGGCAGCTTCCCCAGTATAGATTATGTAGGCAGCTTCCTCCAGTGTAGGTTAGATAGGTAGGTTTCCCCAGTATAGATTATATAGGCAGCTTGCACCAGTGTAGGTTAGATAGGCAGCTTCCCCAGTATAGATTATATAGGCAGCTTCTCCCAGTGTAGGTTAGATAGGCAGCTTCCCCAGTGTAGGTTAAATAGGCAGCTTCCCCAGTATAGATTATATAGGCAGCTTGCACCAGTGTAGGTTAGATAGGCAGCTTCCCCTAGTATAGATTATATGGGCAGCTTCCCCAGTATAGGTCAGATAGGCAGCTTCCCCCAGTATAGATTAGATAGGCAGCTTCCCCAGTATAGATTAGATAGGCAGCTTCCCCCGTATAGATTATATAGGCAGCTTCCCCCAGTATAGATTATATAGGCAGCTTCCCCCAGTATAGGTTATATAGGTAGGTTCCCCCAGCGTAGGTTAGATAGGTAGGTTCCCCCAGTGTAGGTTAGATAAGTAGGTTCCCCCAGTATAGGTTAGATAGGTAGGTTCCCCCAGCGTAGATTAGATAGGTAGGTTCCCCCAGTGTAGGTTATATAGGTAGCTTCCCCCAGTATAGATTAGATAGGTAGGTTCCCTCAGTATAGGTTAGATAGGTAGGTTCCCTCAGTATAGGTTAGATAGGTAGGTTCCCCCAGTATAGATTAGATAGGTAGGTTCCCCAGTATAGATTAGATAGGTAGGTTGCCCCAGTATAGATTAGATAGGCAGGTTCCCTCAGTACAGGTTAGATAGGCAGTGTCCCCAGTATAGATTAGATAGGCAGCACCCCCCAGTATAGATTAGATAGGTAGGTTCCCCCAGTGTAGATTACATAGGTAGGTTCCCCCAGCATAGATTAGATAGGTAGGTTCCCCCAGTATAGATTAGATAGGTACGTTCCCTCAGTATAGGTTAGATAGGCTGCATCCCCCAGTATATGTTAGATAGATAGGTAGGTTCCCTCAGTATAGGTTAGATAGGTAGGTTCCCCCAGCGTAGATTAGATAGGCAGCTTCCCCTAGTGTAGGAGGGGGCAATGGGCGAAGCAGCGGGGGGGCAGTTAAAAACTCACCTGACTTCAGATCGCCGCAGGCACAGCAATCTGAAGACAGGTGAGTTTTTAACTGCCCACTCACCCCCGCCGCTCAGCCCAGTGCCCCCTCCTGCCACTCAATAGATCCGGGGCACCATGGCAACAGGTTCCAGGCTGGTGCCCTGGATCAAAGGCCCTAGCGATGCCCCTGGTGCTTGTGATCTGCTGCTATAGAGCCGAGTGGCGGTGCTTGGCTACAATACATCAGTTGGATAATGACATATTTACATATAAAGATTAAGGCAAGTATGAAAAAATTCTGTAAGTTAGGGATGCTTTCAGAAATATGAAGTCTTACTGTTTAGTCTTATTAATTTCCAAAATGGAAAGTGAGCTAACAAAAGAACAATCAGTAAAATCATTTTTGGTGTGACTGACCACCTTTTGCCTTCAAAACAGAATCAATTCAGGTACACTTATACAAAGTCAGGAATTTATAGGATTATAGCCAGGTGTAAGATTTACCAAGTATTCCAAAAAGGTAATAATAATCATTCTTTTCATATGTAGGTTGAAACAGTTAACTGAAACAAAAAACTGCTGTGTAGGAGCCATAAAACTAGGTTAGATACATAGCCATTATGCAAAATCAGGGAGACATCTAACTTTCCCTACAAAAAGTCTCGGAAGTGATGATATAACCCTCACTGACAAGACAGCTAATTTTGGCATAGAGCTGCACCAATGTTTTGGTGGCAGCAATTGCCAGAGCTCCAAAAAAAAATCAAACAAAGTAATTCCACCTCCAGCAATAGTCGGTGACCAAATTGCGTGTTCCCCCGAGTTGCTACAACATAGCATTAATGCCACCCTGGACTTTCAGCAGGTTCGGAGTGAGTTATCTTTCAGCTTCACCCTACACCAAAATTTTGACAAAGTGATTTTAAATGTATGCCTCACCGAGCTCTAGTCTGGAATTACATGAAGAGGTAGGAGGATTTGAGGCAGCCTACATTAAGAGAAGACCTGGATTAGTTAAACAAGAAATGTATAACAACCTACATTTCATATTCCTTTAAAAACTGTATGCAAGTGTAGGCAGAAGACCTGATCCTAATTTGGCAAACTGTGGTCACACCAAATATTGGTTTGATTTAGATTTTTCTTTTGGTTATCCACTTTGTAGTGTTAATAGATTACAAAAAAAAATCTATTTAGTGTGGTATATGTATTGCTTTTAACCCTCCTGGCGGTATGAAAAATTCCGCCAGGAGGCAGCGCGGCAGTTTTTTTTTTTTTTTTAAATCATGTAGCGAGCCCAGGGCTCGCTACATGATAGCCGCTGCTCAGCGGCATCCCCCCGCCCGCTTCGATCGCCTTCGGCGATCTCCGATCAGGAAATCCCGTTCAAAGAACGGGATTTCCTGGAGGGATGGCGACGGGGCGGGATGACGTCACCGACGTCAGCGACGTCGTGACGTCATTGGGAGTCCCGATCCACCCCTCGCCGCTGCCTGGCACTGATTGGCCAGGCAGCGCACGGGGTCTGGGGGGGGGGGGGCGCGCGCCGCAACGGATAGCGGCGATCGGGCACGGGGCAGCGGCGATCAGTGTGCTGGCGTCCAGCAAAAAAAAAATGAAGAAAATCGGCCGAGCAGGGCCGGAGAAAACCTCCTGCACGGCTTACCCCGAACTACGTTCGGGGTTACCGCCAGGAAGGTTAAATCACTCTTTGAATGGGTAAGCGGGAATAGAATCCTTATTTTAAGTTCGCATTGAGCGTGTAGGCAGATTGCACATAACCTCCACCCATCATATTTTTCCTACTTCCTCTTAGAGCACTAGAGGTATAGAAGAGCCTAGTTCTCAGTAGCGTTGTTGGGCACCAGGGACGTTGCTAGGATCCTAAGAGATCCGGGGCACTTTTGGGCACTCCAGCCACAAATGGGTGTGGCCATGCACTGGAAAGTGGGTGTGGTCATGGGTGGAGACACATTTACATTAAATTACCAGCAGTCTAAGGCCAATTTTTGATTCAGATTAAAAAGCAGTATGCAGTACTTTTGCCTGCCCAGCAAAATGTTGGATGAAGCTCCCCTCTTCATTAATATGAAGGGATGGGCAGACACACATGCTTGTTGGATTTTTCACTGCTGACCAGCAGCCCATGCTGAGCCAATGGCTTAGTTGTAATCTTTAGGGAAGGCCATGCTTTATTTAATTTTTTTTTTCCAAATTACTTTTACTATTGTAAACTAAATTTTAGGGAAACTAAATGTGCCTTTTTTTTCTTTTGCCATGAGCAAAGGCTATTACAGATATTGTAACATTGAGCTGAAGTAATTCTGACCACCATGAATTGCAGGGAACAAAGCTTTCTTTCAGTTGGCTCATGTTCCCCACAGCTGTGTGTTACTTTCCATGCATTTTGTGATAATACAAGCAAAAACAATTTACTCACCCACATGGCTCTGCTGATAGTGTTCTGGTGACCCTTGCCTGATCACCTGCCATCACCCATTCAGCTCACCTTTATCTGCTTGCATATGGCTGATGCTACCAGACCACTCAGAGTTGACCTATTCTTGGACTGTCTGTTGCGACTAGCATATATCTTGGCTCAAACAACTCATGACGGACCCTCATCCTGACATTGCAGGGTGGATTACTACTTCTCAGCAGCTCATGTACCATAAACAGCTGTCCCACTCTTGAGATGATCGCTGGCTGACCAAACAGATTTCTTTTACATATCAGGATCAGTTTGGTATTGCATGAGCTTGATATATACAGCACAAGGTGCATTACAATATCTGTTTGTTGAGGATGTTGCTTATGCTTCTTACCCCTGGCTCCTTGCTGCATGGAACAGGAATGGTCCTTTTGCTTGCATTACTCTGCTAACTGAACTGCTTCATGGCTGGATTTATCCTGCTTATTTGAACTGCACTAACAGTCTAATGCCCAGGGCCGGATTTCTGGGAAGGCCACAAAGGCCATGGCCTAGGGTGATAAAATCTGATAAGATAAGAAGAGAGAAAAGGTCATATGTCAAAGTAAATCATCTCTTCTGGTCCCGCGGCGCAGCCAGCCAGCGCCCTGCTCTGCACTAATAGCTGAGTTCCAGAGTTCCTCAATCCCAGCATCTCTCTCACAATTCCTGGTGTGATTTGAGAAATATCAGGGATTTACATTACAAAGCAGATAGAACTAAGTTCCGCTGAGTTTTAATGCAGGCATTTACAAACATCAGTGAGCTCTGCTAGTTTCTTCATCTTCTCCTTTACAGCTGTCAGACTGACCCCAGCAGCCATAAATTACACTTTCTTATCTCTACCTAAATTTATGGCTTTAGGGTTTTTTTCTTCCTACCCAGCAGTGGTCTAAGTTAACTCTTTCCTGACTCATTTTCTGTCCTTCAGTTCCTACCATCTATGAGAACTGCAGGAATAAAAATACTGTTTGCTTTCCTTTCATTGCTAAACTGTCACTGTCACCTGATCTACTTACTACCTCTATGCTAGTGTGTATGGGTTGGTATCCTTCTTTCCTGTAGCAGTAGAGAATTGTACCATCTTAGCCATCAGTGAAATCAGAGAATTTTGAATCAGAATGATACCATTTATTGGCTTAAAATAAAAAAGTAATCTTTCTGCTAATAAGCCTTCTTCAGACTTTGTTCCTGTATACTGTCAATATGTTAGAGCACACCACCATATGTCCAATCAACATTCAAAAGAGATGCATAGATTTTTCAGCAAATATAAATAAATGTCATTCAGATGCTTTAACCCTCCTGGCGGTAACCCTGGTGTAAGCCACGCAAGAGTATTTCTCAGGCCCTGCTGGGCCGATTTGCATAATTTTTTTTTGCTACATGCAGCTAGCACTTTGCTATCTGCGTGTGCACACCGATCGCCACCGCTCTGCGCCAATTCGCCGGTATCCGCCGCGCCGCCCCCCCCCCCAGACCCCAAGCGCTGCCTGGCCAATAAGTGCCAGGCAGCGCTGAGGAGTGGATCGGGACTCCCTTTGACGTCATCCCGCCCGTCGCCATGGCGACGGGGGAAGCCCTAATGGAAATCCCGTTCAGAACGGGATTTCTGGATGGGCTTGAACGTCGGAGGGATTGAAGAGGGTGGGGAGATGCCGCTGCACAGCGGCTGTCATGTAGCTAGCGCTAGGCTAGCTACATGATTTTAAAAAAGACAGAAAAAAAAACTACTGCGCTGCCCCTGGCGGTTTTTAATAGACTAAAATAAACAACAAGTGTCAGCGCCAAGGCAGAAGGTGACCGCAGCCGAGAAGGACAATGTCCAAAAGTCCACACAAGCAATGAATATATAAAGTCAGCACAGGTCTATAGTAATACAGCTTTCATCATTTTCTGGTATACAGGATCTTCGAACAAAAAGGTAAAGAAGCAAGGCTTACCAGATTCCAACAACCCACATTATAAGGTTGTAAACGAGTTTGATAGATGGTCCGCAGAACTTTCAAATGGTGTCGTTTCACCAGCGATGTTGCACACCACAGATTCCTCCGGAATATATTAGATATCCTGAGGTCGCAGAGACTCGCCAAAGAGGAGTCCAGTAGGATAGTGACATGAAAGAGATGTACGGCACATCTAAGTGTAAACCGTCTTTATTACATAACAAGTAAAACAATTTAAAAACAAGGATAAAAGAAACTCACATACAGGGCCCGTGCACTGGGAACCCCGAAAAAGTAGCGCGCATAAAATGGTCAATAGAAGACCTCAAATAAAATGGTGCCGCCTGTCGCCTTCCCTGGGATTGTTATTGTTATGTAATAAAGACGGTTTACACTTAGATGTGCCGTACATCTCTTTCATGTCACTATCCTACTGGACTCCTCTTTGGCGAGTCTCTGCGACCTCAGGATATCTAATATATTCCGGAGGAATCTGTGGTGTGCAACATCGCTGGTGAAACGACACCATTTGAAAGTTCTGCGGACCATCCATCAAACTCGTTTACAACCTTATAATGTGGGTTGTTGGAATCTGGTAAGCCTTGCTTCTTTACCTTTTTGTTCGAAGATCCTGTATACCAGAAAATGACGAAAGCTGTATTACTATAGACCTGCGCTGACTTTATATATTCATGGTTTTTAATAGACTGCCAGGAGGGTTAAAGTGGAGCTGAACTCTTGCACAGGACAGAAGGAAAAAAGAAACATCCACCTTAGGCTTGATTCACAAAAGAGTGCTAACTGTTAGCACGGCCGTTTTCGCACGAATTTTTGCATTGCGCGCGATTGCGAATTTTCGTGCTAAACGATAATGTTTTCGCACGCAAACGCGAATTTTCGCGCGAAAATGATATCGATTTCACGGTAAAATTCGCATTTGCGTGCGAAAACATAATCGTTTTGCACGAAATTTTGCGCAAAAACGGCCGTGCTAACAGTTAGCACTCTTTTGTGAATCAAGCCCATTGTATGTTTTTAGAGAGCCTGTCTAATTCCCCCTCATCTGTGTCTAATCTTAAATTGTAATTTGATCTCGCCCCTGTGTAACCTGACTGCCACAACATCTAAGCTCATTTGAAAGCACAGGATGTTAACAATATGTCTGCTTCCATGAAAGCAAGAAGTAAACACTGCCGATTTATTGCAGGATTTGTATCAGCTGTAACAAAGAAATGTTTTTCTTTGAAGGTTATTGTGTTGTTGTGTATCTTTTAGAGCAGAGGGGAAGTTCTGAGTTTAGGTCCACTCTAATTACAACCAAACATCCAAAGTGGGTCTTGACAGGATGTTTGCTACATACCTGTTCCCTGTTTTGGATGGGCTTCTCTCCATTGAGCTGCCGTCACCTGTTTGTGGCTCTGACTGCAGGGAGTCACACACAGAGGACAAAGAAGCAGCGCATGCTCTGGCCACTTGCGACTTGCGATCCGTGTAATTTTCCTCTCCTGCCCAGATGTGCACAGCAACCAAGGCCAGTATAGTGTTATGCATTCTTGACAAGTACATACATCAGCGTAATTTCTCAAGTATGCATGTCCAGAACACTATCCACTGCTGTGCACATTTGAGCAGGAGCACAAATTGCAAGAATTATTGAGCGGACAGAGCATCCCCTGATTCTTGGCTGATTGGGAGGAAGAGCAGCATAACTGAAATAAGCCCATTCAAACCAATGATTGCTAGTCAGAGTGTTGGACAGAATGTTTTTTGGTGGCAGTCGGGAGGGGGGGCGGTAGGTGACAGCAGGCCTAGGGCACTGGAAAGTACAAATCCGGCCCTGCTCATGCCATCTAGAAAATTACAGCTGATCACTTTGCTTTGTCCATCTGATTGCATTAACAGCTATATGCACATCATGTCCTTGGAACATTACAGCTGGGGCAATTTAGCTTTTTTAGGTCATCACAATTTGAGAGACATATTGGTGGTTGGATGGCTGGATGTGTGTGGGTGAGATGTTGCAACATGGAAACGGATCACACCTTTATATCTGTTTATGTGTTGTTTTTTAAAGAATTATGATATTTTGTTAAACTTTTTTGTTTATGGATAATTAGAGTGCACACTCTCAACTTTTCAACTATAAAAAATGTTCCCCAAAAAATTAGGCATTCAACAGAATTTCTGGATTTGTGTACTTTGTCTGTAACACATTTTTTTTTACCAATTTATCATGTATATTAGAACATATTGCTTAACTACTTTATGACCGAGTTAATTGAAATCTACGCCCTGTTTTGGTGGTCACCTGGCTGGCAGGGTGTAGATGCTGCGTGCATCCGCCATTTCCGTTGCTTCCACCGATCTGGCCGCTTAATCCCCGCCATCTCTCGCTGCCGCTTACTGGCTCTACCTGTCTCTATGATGGCAGAGCCCTGTGAGCAGGTCAGGACACACTTTTATTGGCTCCTGACCCTGTCTATCCATGTAAGCCGCTCCCATTGGCTTACATTGATAGGCAGGGTCAGGAGCCAATGAAAGCTGCTCCTGACCGGCTCACAGGAACTCTGCCATCATAGAGACGGCAGAGCAGGTGGTCCAGGTTCCTGACGTGCGGCGGTGATGGCGGTTGCAGTGGGTAAGTGCGGCAATTCATCATTATCTGTTGGGATTCCAACGTTTCTGTACCAGTGGTGTCTGGTCCTTAACCTCCTTGGCGGTTAAATTTTTCCGCCAAGGAGGCTGAATTGCACTTTTTTTGTAATTTTTTTTGTTTCATGTAGCTACCTGAGTGGTAGCTACATGAAACACCACTAGAGGGCGCATGTGTTCCTCTAGTCCGATCGCCGCCGGCAACAACAGCAAACAGGAGATTGCGTATAGAAAGCGATCTCCTGTTTGGCTTCTCCAGTCGCCATGGCTACGATCGGAATGACGTCATGGACGTCAGCAAACGTCCTGACGTCAGCACACCCGATCCAGCCCTTTGTGCTGCCCGAGAGTGATTGGTCAGGGCTGCGCAGGGCTCTGGCGAAGGGGCCCTCTTCCGCCGCTGCGTGTGGCCGATCGCCACACTGCGGCGCTGATCAAGCTATACGCGTGGCTAGTGAACTGCTAGCTGCACATACAGCACTTTACAGAATTTAAATCGCCCCACCAGGGGCTGAGATATCCTCCGCGGTGACTTACCCCGTGTCCAGCACGGGGTTACCGCTAATGATGTTAAAGGAGTTGTCAGACAAATATTAAGAAAATAAGCGCTTCCTCCAGCCCCAAGCTCCCAGCACGTCCCTCGCCGCAGCTCTCCCTTTAGCCGTTTGCCGCAGGTCCGTCCCGGTCCCCGGCGATGACGTCAGAGTGACCTGGAGGTCGCTCTGTACTGCGCCTGCGCGATCGGCGCTGTCAATCACCGTCACGTGGGCCGGAGCGGACTGCGCAGGAGCAGAACTACTGCGCCTGCACAGTGCACTCACGCCCACGTGGTGGTGATTGACAGTGCCGATCGCGCAGGCACAGTAGAGAGCAACCTCCAGGTCGCTCTGACGTCATCGCCGGGGACCGGGTCGGAGCTCTGGCGAATGGCTACGGGGAGAGCTGCGGCGAGGGACGTGCTGGGAGCTTGGGGCTGGAGGAAGCCCCCAGTAAGTAGCGCGTATTTTCTTAATGTTTGCCTGATGACTCCTTTAAAGGGATACTTAAGTAAAAATAAAAAAATGATTTTTACTCACCTGGGGCTTCCCTCAGCCCCCTGCAGCTGTCCCATGCCCACGCAGCCTCGCTCCGATCCTCCTGTCCCCGCCGGCGGCTACTTCCGGGTTCGGCGACAGCCGCCGACAGGCTGAGAACGCGAGTGATTCTTCGCGTTCCCAGCCACAATATATCACCCGCTATGCTGCTATTGCCTTCTTGCCACAATAGCAGCATAGGGGGCGATATATTGTGGCTGGGAACGCGAAGAATCACTCGCATTCCCAGCCTGTCGGCGGCTGTCGCCGAACCCGGAAGTAGCCGCCGGCAGGGACAGGAGGATCGGAGCCAGGCTGCGAGGGCATCGGACAGCTGCAGGGGGCTGAGGGAAGCTCCAGGTGAGTAAAAATCATTTTTTATTTTCACTTAAGTATCCCTTTAAGGGGGAAGAGACCGCTGGTACTTAAGTGGTTAACTAATTTGTCACTTAATAAAATACCATGGTGGGCTAAAATGCCTTTATTTATGTAGTCTGAGATTTTCTGCAATAAGCACACTTCCTAATACTTATTTTGTTCAAAAGCAGCTGGTCAAATTTTCACCAGACTTCACACCAATACACATTGCATGTGGATTTATACTGATTAACAGCCACTATATGATTGGCTAGAAGGTCCTCACACTGGAGAGTTAACAGTCTATAAAAGAATCAGCAGCCATTTTCACAGCTGCCACAGCTCTGTAAGCACTATATAGTTAAGACTATCATGCTGCAATTATGTTTTTAATTCAGTTTTACCTTAATGAACCTTTTTTAGGTAAAAAGTGTTTTTACATATTTTAGCACTTAAGTACACTTTAGCATCGCTTATGTATATTTATATAATGATTTAGTGTGAGATATACAGTGTTACTTGAAAGATGGTGAGCTCCATTTACATTTTCATTATTTCTGCATTGATATGAACTAAAACGTAATCTATTTTCATGCATATCTTAAAAGGAGAAAATAAGAACAAAATCAAGCAAATGAGTCAAAACAATGCCTGCTTGCTAATTTTTTGGGGAAAAAGGAATCAAGTTTTTGTAAACAGAAATGTATGTGGACCTTTGCTTACAACAACCAAGGGCAGTAACATTTGAAAGTAGCTGTGTTCCTGGAGCACATAAGATTTGCAAACTGAAATTGTTTTAGCACATTCCTCCTTATAGAACTATTTGCACTCAGGGGGAGACTGATTCACATGAATGGTTCACTTCAAATCATTCCAAAGCATTTCAGAATAATTAGATCAGGGCTTTGACAATGCCAACAATAAACCTTATTCAACTTTGATTATTTTTTGGTTGTTTAACCTGTGTATTTAAAGAGAACCAGAGACGAAGCACCCTCACTTATTTTACCATATATATCAATGGGAACATGACAGTAAACACCTACTCTGCTCTTTGTTTCATCTTTCACTGATCAGTCTTCTTGTTAGCAGCTCTGATAAAATCTCAGACTGAGCATTCAGTCTAGCTTTGCCCCGGAATGATTATAGCTGAGTCAGTCTTCTGTGATGTCTTTTCAAGCCCAAACCCGACCCCTCCTGGCTCTGATTTCTTGCTATGAGGATACATAGCAGGAATGCAGAGCCACAAGGGGGCAGGCTGTACTGATATATATCAGTACAGCAGGCTCAATGTATGTCCACAAAATTACTTTTGTGGTCAGGAGGAGTGCTCAAAAGGACTATTGGGAGGTCCCTAGCCTGTGCACTACAAGGAGCAAAGCACCTAGGAAGCAGCTACACAGCACAAAATCACAAATACAGCCTATCTATCAATATCTCTGTATCAGCTGCACCTCTTCCTACACTGTATGCACAAAGACTAAAAATTATATCTGGGATCATGCCTTTTATAGGGGGAGTGGCTCAGGTGGTGATCATGTCCGATTGGCCATCCTGTCCCCCCTTACTTCAAGGTGTTTGGTCAAAATATGTCCCTATGGAAATTACAGAGCAGACGCGAAAAGCTTGCACTGTTCACACCCGTAGTGAACAGATGAACTGTGGCGGAAACTGTTGTCCTGCCAAAGTGTTCTGCAATCACTAGTCCTCAGTGAAAAAAAAATTAATAATAATAATAATAATAATGATAATTTTATATATATGTATATATATAAATGCATTTTGTTTTTCTGTTTGACGTTTGGCGGATGCCAGACTCCTGTTTGAAATAAACAAAGCTTTTTGTTTTGAACTGTGAAGCTGCCTAAACTGAGTCACTGTGATCCCAGATCCCCCTGAATATCACAATATATATATATATATATATATATATATATATATATATATATATATATATATATATATATATATATATATATATATATATATATTGTGATATTCAGGGGGATCTGCTGTATATCTAGGGGGGCCAGAGTGAAGAAATTGAGAAATATATAAATATATCTTCCATCCAGGACCCATCCCTGGAGTCCTGTACAATATAAATGTGTATATATATATATATATATATATATATATATATATACATATATATATATATATATATATATATATATATATATATATATATATATATATACATACATACATACATACATACAGCATATACATATAACATCATTTTTGTTTGGATCTACAGATATTGTGAGCATTCACAAAAATTGTAGTCTGTAGCATATGATAAGATGACATTCATGTTATATAATTTAGAAGCTCTAAGGACCATGCTATAAAGACATAACAACCAAAAATAAATGAGGTTCCATAAACTCAAGTTTCACAGGGAGGTCAGAATCATTACCATCATTAGACTTAAGTAGCTTTCAGACCTATTTCTTGGTAGTGTTCAGAATGAATTAACTATAGAATTAATGACTCTAAGAGAACAAAAAGATACAAAGTATAATAAATGCAGCCCATCGCAACAAACATTTAGGCCTCCTACACACTACATGCATGCACACTACATGATTTTTTTATATAACACAATTTTTGATTCCGATTAAAAAAAAGTACTGCATGCTGCTACGTTTTTTTTCATCAGAATCGAAAATCGTATTGTATAAAAAATCAGAATCGCATGTAGTGTGCAAGAGGCCTCAGAAATATCAGGAAGGTGAAAAAGCAAAAAATGAGGGAAGATATGGACTCCGACATGCAGAGGAACAAGTACAATGTTCTGGAATGGCCATCTCAGTCCCCAGACCTGAATATAATTGAAAATCTGCGGTGTGAGTTAAAGAGAGTTGTCTATGCTCGGAAGCCATCAAACCTGAATGAACTAGAGATGTTTTGTAAAGAGGAATGGTCCATAATACCTTCAACCAGAGTCCAGACTCTCATTGGAACCTACAGGAAACATTTAGAGACTGTAATTTCTGGAAAAGGATGGTGTACTAAATATTAATTTCATTTCTTTTTTTGTGGTGCCAAATTGCCTCATTTTGTTTTAACAATTATTGCACACTTTCTGTCAATCCAATAAACTTCATTTCACTTCTCAAATATCACTGTGTGTGTCTCCTACAGTATATGACATATTTAACTGTCATTTTTTATCGTAACAACCTTTATACAGGAAAATATAAAAAAAGATTTATACAGGAAAATCATGACAATTAACAAGGTTGCCCAAACTTTCGCATCCCACTGTACAAAGCTCTGCTGTCAGCATGGCAGCAGAGCGAGTGGGTTACAGCATGGAAGTATTTTTTTATCATTTCATTTACATATTTTAGGATTTGCATATAAAAACAGATAATGTTTCAAGCCATATTTGTGTGGATATATGAACATTTAAAAAGTGGTAAGGAACATTATAGCAATGCTGTATGCTTTACTAGTAGAGGAGTTTACTTGTGTTTGGCTAACTTCTCTAATGGCTATACCATTGTCTGCATTTGGTTATTTTTCTTTTTTTTTCTGCATCAGCTGTGGTGATTTCTACTTTAGGTTAGTCAACTAACCATTAGCATTTGATAAATTTAACTTTAAAGCTATGTACACACAGATAAAAATCAGTCTGAGCCCTTGTAAAACAAACCAATAAGCAGTGTTTCAACAAATCATTATTTGAATCACATCACTTCCTTCATCGATCGTTCATGTTCATACTACTAGCAATAGTTTGAGTTAATAATAGCACTTCTGCCTTTTTTCTCAATTCCTTCATTCTTTAACTGCTCATGTGTGTATACATATCGGTCATTTAACATCATTTGCCTTTGCAGATTGATCCTTGGTCAGCATTCATTTTGACCAATTTTCAACTGATGTGTGTATGTACCTTAACTCCTCTTGTCATTGTCCTGGGTATGTACCATAAATATTCAAGAATAAGCCAACCTCCCAACTTTTACCTTTAAAAAACAGGAAAAAATGTATGACCCGAGTATAAGGTGGGGGTGGAAAAGCCACAATACCACTCACAGCCATGGCTGGCTGCAACCAAATATAAGAAAAGCAGCATAAATTCAGCAGATTGCAATAATAAACCAGAACATAGGCCTACAATGGAGATGGACACGCAAATAACTCCTGTTGTAAAGTTTAAGCTGGCATAAAGATAAAGCAAGGAATGCAGAGCCACATAGTCATGTATCTAAAACTTGATATAGGAATGCAAGGATTCTCACCACTCAGTAGACACTGTCTCTGTATGCCATCCAATGCTTCAACTCGAGATGAGGTTAGCTGGGACCTCCAATGGAAATGTCAAGTGTGTGGTCTCCTTCAGATGATGCACCACTTTGCATATAGTGGGGGCACTGTGGGGGTTACTCAAAGAGTAGTGACTTGAGTATAAGCCGAGACCCCCACTTTTGGGCCAGTTTTTTAGCCCAAAAATTAGGCTTATACTCGAGTATACACAGTATTTTTTTATTTGTAAATATGGGGAGACAGAGAGTTATTGCATTTGGAATGATGCTTTATGCTGTTCATGCAGGCGGTGTTTTAGAAGAATCACTTTCGCCAGACTGAGAGTTTATATAACCATATATTTGTATTTCATTAATGATGTGCCATAACACAAAGGGCAAAATCATTATTTTATATGTCATGATCTTGTTATTTGATATTTGCTGAAAGTAAAAAAAAATTCCCACTGGGAATAACCAGATGTGCAGCTAATCTTTATAGACTTGTTGTTCTAGTTTTTATACATTTAACTGGGATAATACATCTGCCTATAGATTTGTCTGTCTGCTGGTGAAGAAATGTACTCTATGTGCAATATATACAGAAATTTTCTCAGATAGTGATCGCGAGAAACCATCTGGCAGCTAAAATTGCCGGCAGTAATATAATGATGAAATGAGCATAAGCTGCACCTGGAGGCTCAGCCACTGTTAAAGTGTGTAAACAGTTAACAGTGTAAACAGTGTGACAGGGAAGCAATGTAGCAGGGCTGGGTAAAACAGGCTGTTTATACAGACAGTACACTACTCACAAACAACTCGAGTTACAACATTTCAGTGATACAAGCAAAGTTGTCTTCATGAACAAAATATACAATGTTTTTTTTTTATTATTATATATGTTTGTTGTTAAATGTTACCATATTGTATAAACTGTTATAAGTAGTTCTTAAAAGTACATAAAAAACAACACAAAAATATTGTTTAGAATAAATTTCCAAAAATGAATAATTTGTCCATGTTTCACCATGTTTAACACAGGACTAAACTTACAAACAACTTCCACTTACAATCAAGCACCTGGAACGTAACCTGTTTGTTAGTAAGTACACATTGTACCGTATTTTCCGCCGTATAAGACACTCCAGAATATAAGATGCACCCAGGTTTAGAGGGCAAAAACCAGGGAAAAAAATACTAAACCTAGTGCGCCCATGTTCCAGGAGCGTCTTGTCAGAATCAGAATCAGAATCAGTTTTATTTCGCCAAGTACGGCAGAGCTATACTCGGAATTGTTTTTGGTACACATGGCATACATAGTATAAGAGGACAGACGCACAACACATACAATTTAACAATTAACTGCAAGTTACGAATTGCAGTCGTAGTATAGATATGGTATAGACATGGCCTGCTCAAATAACAGTCCCAGATCATGAGATCATCAGTTGGTGAGTGAGACCCTCTGTGTGGGTACAGTCCAATAACACAAATACTGATAGTAGTAGGGATAGGGATAATAACAATGGTAAAAATGGTGATAATTACAGACAATGAGAGTGAACCCCCAACCGGACCATGGGTAGTGAGAACCAGGGGGGGGGGGGGGGCAGCCGCAGTCTTGTACATGTTCTCTCCCAAATGGTATCCTCCTGTGTCCCCATGTGTCCTTCTGTGTATCCCATGTGTCCTCCTGTGTCCCCATGTGTCCTCCTGTGACCCCTATGTGCCCCCTTGTGTTTTCTTGTGCCCCATGTGTCCTCCTGTGCCCCCATATCTCCCCATGTGTTCTCCTGTATCCCCTACGTGTCTTCCTGTGTCCCCATGTGTCCTCTTGTGTTTCCCATGGGTCCTCCTGTGTCCCCTTCTGTCTGTTCCCCTTCCGCGCGTGCCTCCCTCCTTTCCTCCCCCTTGTGTCTCCTGGCCCCCTGGGTGTAGTGTGAATAGCAGCAGCTTACCTTCACCATGCTCCACAGATGATTGCAGCTCCCCCACTAGCCTCCGCTCCTTCCTCCTCATGTCTCCAGGCCCCTGGGTGTTGCAGTGAGTAGCGGCTGGTGACAGCTTACCTTCGCAATGTGCCGCAATGACTGTAGACATCCATCTCCCCGCACTTCTCACTCTAGCAAGCAGCTTGAACTGATGACACACAGTTCAAGACGCTTGCTAGAGTAAGAAGTGCAGGGAAGATGGATGTCTGCCGCAATCACGGGCACATTGTGAAGGTAATCTGCTGCCTGCTGCTACTCACTGCAACACCCAGGGGAGCCAGAGATATAAGGGGGAGTGAGCAGAGGCTAGCGCGGGAGCGTGGAGGTTTGCAATCATCGTGGGACCATGGCGAAGGTAAGCTGCCGCTATTCACAGTTTCACACTACACCAAGCCAGGAGACACAAGGGTGAGGGAGGGAGGCACATGGGGGAGCAGGCACACAGAAACAGGGAATCCCCAACATATCGGCCAGTTCGTATTGGCGGGCATTCTTAAGTCGGAGATTCCCTGCCTTTACCGTATAAGACGCAGGGACTTTTTCTCCCCATTTTTGGGGAGAAAAAGTGAGTTTTATTTAGAGGGAAAAGTCTTGTTCAATGTTACTTTTCTCTGTGCATACATCATGTAAGACTCATGTACAGCATTTAATCTCATAACTTAAAAATCAGTGCCCTTTTTAGTCATTTTTAATGTTAGTCTGACCTTTTTGAATCCCAATAATCTATTTAGAAATTCAAACAGTACATTATAGAAAATAAGAATAATAACAAGGGGAACATTGTTTTTATTTGATTCTTGTACAGTGAACACAGGCTGGCAAATACAGAGGTGCAATAGGAATGATTGGGCCTTTTGATTTCTTGGGCCTAGTAGTAGTTGCACAACTTCTAGTTTCAACCCTACTTTATGTGAAAGGATGGATAAGATGATCAGCAGCAGTTATTCTAGTAGTTCTAACAAAACAGAGTTTTAACCCTTCCCAATCCTCTTCCTCTATGGGTACAATGACGGACGTAGTCAGACATAGGAAAACTGGCTGCCACTAGATGGCGCTGTTGCCAAATAATATCCGACACAATGTCAGCTCCTTCAGATCAAAGTGTCCAACTACGTCTGACACTTTGACCTTGGCCAGCCCCATCCTCTGCCACTGCACCATGTAATATAAATATTACATGGGGGCAATTTGGGCTGTCACTTGGGGCAGCGCCATATGAAACCAAAATCACACTGGCACATGTGCAAGGGAGTGCTACAGAGCAGGAGTTGACCCTTCCTCTTTATGCCTGGCTCCCTACTGACTCTAGAACAAGGAGGTACAAACTGCCACCACTGCAATTTCATGATCATTCACTTTCCTCCTAGAACACCAGAAAAAAAGTAAGTGCTGGATGGGACATGGGCAATTGAGAAATGGGATTGGAAAGGGTTAATGACTTCCTGTAATCAGGAACATAACTGTACCTATAGCAGTCAGGACAACTTCAGCATACACTAAAAAGGTTGAGCTTGACTGTTTTTTTTTCCTTTTCTTTTAATGAGTCAATGTTAGCGTCAGGGTGATTTTAGAGACAAACAGTATTAAGGCAGGTAGAGAGAAAAAGAAAGGCTGGCACTGCTGCAGTTGCTGCAGTAAGTGGTTAGGAGGTAGTGGGTGAGGTGGGGCAAGTTCAATGGATGGTCACATCCATTGGACCATTCATTGATTGTTACCATCCATTGGACTTGCCCCACCTCACCCACTACCTCCTAACCACTTACTCCCTATTCAGCAGACAACTGACTAGGGAGTCAGTTTTTATGTTTCTTTCCCTTCCCTCCCCATAATCCCTCACATGGATTGTATTGCACAATCCTACTTACGGTTGGATTACTTTACTTATGCACCAAGGACCACTTTTTGCTTATTCACTCTTCCACACTTCCACCTAAATCTCACTTCTTTGCCTTCTTTCCCCCACTTTCTGCTCCCCATCTATGCTTTTTGGTGCCTAACTGAATGTAACCGTTATACCCTGGTTGGCTGATAGACGAAGCATCCCCTCCATTGCGTCCTTTCTTACGCTTACACCACGCATAATAATGCTTGACACGAGCACCAATTTGGCTCACGTACATTCTAGGCGGCATGTGTACGGACGTACGCGTGCATCACGCCATGGCACAAATGTATTCCAGGCATGCGCAGGCGTGTTGCGGATTATGGGGCGGTGCTACCACATGACATGATGTCACACGCCGGCTTTCTGGTGCCATTTAACCAGAAGCTATTGCATATGCATCTGTAGCCTCCCTAGAAGCGCAGCAGTGCGCAACACGGCCGTCAAGGATCCTGTACCCAGCACCCACCACCATCACCGTGTCTCCTCTCACCTTTGGTTTGTATACTATTTCTATAATAATAGCGCCAACATATTATGCAACACTTTACAGTAAATAAAGTTACAGACAATGATAATAGGGGTAGCAGACAACACAATACAGGCAATAAGCAGTGAGACTGCGAGATCATACACTTCAGTAGCGGTGCAATTAATGCAAGTTCATGTAATTCTGTGATCAGAATGCACCATCAGGTATAATGCACAAGGAGGTAAGGCCCTGCCTCAGGGGTGGTGAGTGGTGACACAATAGGAGGGGGTTGCATCGAAAGATTACATGATAATTTGTTTAGTCTGGAATGGTTTTCAGCAATCAAACTGAAGTTATCAAACAGAGTAGGTTACATTTGCTGTGTTGCAGAATTTTAGTTGAATTGCTGGTGAATTCTAGTAAATTTGATTATTTCACCCTTTAAAAAGCTACTCTATAAAAAACCTCACCCAGCTGACAGGTCACCCAAAGCTGACTAGAGGCGTTTCTTATATAGTCAGACAGAGCAAATCTCTAATCAGGAAGGCCTCCTCATCTGAGAGTGGATTAGGATATTAAGCAGTAGGCGGTGGTCTCTACAAATGCAAATTAATCAGATTGTAACAGACCCTGTTTGAAATTACAGATAAGCCAACCAGGTAAATAAGTGTGAAACAAGAGAGGCCAGAAATACAAACAGCAGTAACGAAAATCAGTATATGCAACCCTGAAATTGGTAAATATGATAAAGGAAGTGTACATCAGAGGGGATGGAACATACACAGGCAATAAACATAAGATGTGCTTGGTTCGTGTGCTATCAGATGGAACGGGACATACACAGGCAATATTCTTAAGATGCAGTGGTTTAGAACAGGACATACACAGGCAATATTCTTAAGATGCAGTGGTTTAGAACAGGACATACACAGGCAATATTCTTAAGATGCAGTGGTTTAGAACAGGACATACACAGGCAATATTCTTAAGATGCAGTGGTTTAGAACAGGACATACACAGGCAATATTCTTAAGATGCAGTGGTTTAGAACAGGACATACACAGGCAATATTCTTAAGATGCAGTGGTTTAGAACAGGACATACACAGGCAATATTCTTAAGATGCAGTGGTTTAGAACAGGACATACACAGGCAATATTCTTAAGATGCAGTGGTTTAGAACAGGACATACACAGACAATATTCAAAAGATGCAGTTGGTTTGAGTACATATTAACTCGGCGCCGCTCAGTTCATGATGGCTCTAACCGCTGCCGCAAAACTCAGAGGCGGCGTTAAATACTCTTCCCCCTCCGAGTTGTCGCAACTCGGAGGGAGATGTAATTCGGGGTCTGGCAGCCGCCGGAGCCCCAAATTACTACTACGTGCCCCGCGCAGCATAACATTGCTGCTATGGGGCACCCAGCTTCGGTGCACGGCTCTCAGAGCCGCGCGCCAAAATGAAGTGATTCGGTTGGTTTGTGTGCATTCAGATGCAATGGGGTATACACAGGCAATATTCTTAAGATGCAGTAGTTTGTGTCCAGTCAGATGGAATGGGACATACACAGGCAAAATTTGTAAGATGCAGTTGGTTCGTGTGCAGTGAGATCAAAAGGGACATACACAGGCAATATTCTTCATATGCAGTGGTTCGAGTGCAGTAAGATAGATTGGGAGGAACGATGGATAAGAGCAGGAGATGTAAAGATGTTGACTAGTGAAATGCAGTAGTCTTGTCAGTCAATGTAGTAAATGCCTCATTCTGGTAAATTCGAAAAAAAGCTACCCTTTAAAAACTACTAATATTTCAGTGCTGCTTAGCTTATATACATATTAGTGGTTCTTACTGTTTCCTCTGAAAACCTTGAAACATGTAGTGATTTTTATTTATCTGTATTGAATATAACACCAACACCAAATAGCAGGATTTAGCAGTCACAATTGGATATTTTTGTGAAGACATTAAAAGAAACAGGGAACATATTTCAACAGATCAGTGGCAGCCATTCTCATTTCCCCTGCAGCTGGTAGTGATTGTGGCTGCCTTTTCCCACTCAGTCTCTGGCTTCAGGAGAAATGAGTGAATCTGCTATGAGCCCTGGGTGCTGGAACACGGCTTTACTTCACGTGCCTGAGGCTGTGGCATTCTCTGGAGTCATGCCGATTATCACTTCGCAGATATACAGATATATGTGTAGGCATCTGGCATTGAGTTATTACTGTTAATAAAGTAACCTTGAAAGACACCCTCTACTTTTATCATAGGCTATAGAGTTATATGTAGAGACGGCCCGAACCTCCGATTTTTGCTTCGCGAATCTCCCGCGAAAGTTCGGTTCGTGCGAACTGTCGTGAACCGCAATAGACTTTAATGGGGAGGTGAACTTTGAAAACTTGAAAAATGTATGCTGGCCACAAAAGTGATGGAAAAGATGTTTCAAGGGGTCTAACACCTGGAGGGGGGCATGGCGGAGTCGGATACACGCCAAAAGTCCCAGGGAAAAATCTGGATTGGACGCAAAGCAGCGTTTTAAAGGCAGAAATCACATTGAATGCTAAATTGCAGGCCTAAAGTGCTTTAAAACATCTTGCGCGTGTATACATCAATCAGGAAGTGTAATTAGAGTACTGCTTCACACTGACACACCAAACTCACTGTGTAACCCAATTTAAACAGCTGTTTGTGTAGTGACGGCCGTGCTGGACTGGTGCGCACCATGGAGAGAGTGCAGGCCGTGGTAGCTCAATGATAGAACAACAGTGACTGTCCAGCTGATCAAATTTGGTCTGTCCACAATGAAGCAACGACCTTATTATCTTTGGTGTGCCATCCCCCAAGACACTCATATAGCCAGCGGTCATTGCTTCATTGTGATATGCACGGCTCATGCCTTTTGTTTTGCTGTTGCAACTACACTGCAGCCAGAAAAACTGCAGGCATGTACACGCACCAGAAAAATTATTATAGCGGGCGCTGCTAGCAGCAGCCTTAAAAATTCAGGAAACCGCCTGGAGTCCTGGACCCTGTTGGTGGTGGCGGGCTTTGCTATTAACCACTAAATTTGGCGGGTTTTGGCAGTTTTTAATCACAATTACTTTTTTAATTTGAAACTTTAATATAAATTTTCTTATATAGTATTGGGTCTTTTTCAATTTTTTTTTAAGTTGTAGCAACTGATCACCTTTATAATCCATGCAATTTTTGGTGATTGTGGCATGTATGGGGGCTTTGCCATTAACGTTAAAGTAAAATCCGTGACCTCGGCTGGGATCACGGAATGTACATGTAATCACGGAGTCGAATCCAGAGCTCCAATTCAAATCCTGATCATGATTACGGCATATCTGGGTTTCGATTCTGATGTGGATGGAGTTACTCGAATTCGTGATTGGGGGTATCTGAGCATCACTGCTATGAGGCACCAAAAACACAATTTTGGTCCATGAAATCACTATTTCAGTGAGCAATGAGCTCCCGTTAATTAAATTGTTGTAACGTAACCACTAATTAAACCCATTCTATTATTTGAAGTAGCGACTTCTATTTGGTGGTGCTACTAATTACAGAGTAGAAGTCCGTAAATGAACCTGCACCACTACTAGTTAAACATAGTCAGAAGCCTAGGTGCTCCTGACCAAAAGGTGACGGAGGTGTGCAGAGACATTCTATTGATATCGGCGCTATATAAACACTAAATAATAATAATAATAATAAAAAGTACAATAATAATAATAATAATATCCATGGTCTGGCAGAGATAAGAGGCTGCAAATGGCATATATTTTAACAGGCTGTGTCAGAACAGGTTAAGCTGTAATTCCGGCGGTGTCCATCTATATTATTTTTAAGATCTCTGCTTTGAACTTAGCTGTAGGGATAGTGGTTGTTTCTGGGTGGTCGATCTGCAGTAGTAATCACAAGCAAGTGTGTAAAGAGTTTATTACTTTTGCAGGATCATATTGATTATTCTCAGTATTCTGATGCCCCCCATTGCTGAGCCAGGCCCCCTGTTAGATTAGTGACAAGGCATTGTCGCTAATCATATCAGTGTGTGGCTATGCAGCAGCTGCGCAATCCCGCCCACACATGCATAGTAAGCAAGAGCCGCTTGTGCACAAGCAATTCTATGCTACTACCCATGCATGCCCGTGCTTGCGCAGCTACTGCATGGCCGCACTCATGACAGAGCCTGATCTGGAGGAGAACCATGCTCAGCATTGAGAGACAACGGAGCACAGAGGGAAGCCTCAATAGAATTTTTCTTTTTTAGTTTTCCCTCTCTTTAGGTAAGTATTCCGTTTTCGGATCGCTTTAAAGTGACCCTGCACAAATCTATAAAATGCCATGCTGAACTAACTTGGGGCTTCCTCCAGCCCCCTGTAGTTTGTGAGGTCCCTCATGCTCCCTCCATTCTCCAATCGATTAACACCTCTAATACTGTTGTTTCTTGCTGAGCAGTGCCAACAGTGAACAATCAGTTACTGGCGTTCTGCAGTCATGTGACGTGTGGTGCAGGGAGAAAAGAGGTTAACTTGACAGATGCAAGGTAAATTACACTGAAAGAATACCTTGTGTGGCAAATAAAAGCAAACCCACATTACTTTTTTGGCATGACCTTGTCTCTTTACACCTAAATATCTTCATATTTATCAATTGTCCTACATTATCGGTTAGCAGAATCTGACCATTATATTATCAAAGAGACATAAGGTACATAGACACGTCGGATTTGCAAAAACGACCGGTCATTTGGACGTCCAAACGACCGGTCGTTTGGACGTCAAATCGGGCTTGTGTACAGTCTGTCATTCGGCTGATAAGACCAGGCTTGAGCGATGCGCCATAAGTTCAAGAGCTGTTGCAAAATTGTAACAAATAAACACTGGGTTTTACATTCAATGGTGTTTGACAACTTTATTACCATCACTACTTTTATGGAAATTACTTAAACAAACACTGTTATCTATATTTCTATTAGGCCCTGTTTACACTGGTCATTTGCATTGCAGAATAATTCTGCATGTCAACTCACTGTCCATATAATTCTATGGGCCTGTTCACTGTACTGCATTGTAACTGATCACATCTCAAGCCTGTCCTCGTGACTCCCCACAGGAGCATGTTTTGCAGGTGACCTCACTTATGCACAGATAGGGTAATTAGGCATGCATGAAAAAAGGGCACCTTGAAAAAATGGCCCAGCTGGATAACTAAATGGCGCCTGTGGATAACGAAATCTGATAACAATAAACATAGTTGTCAAACTTGGTTAACGATAAATACCATTGTTAAAACAGACGGGAAATAATAACGAAAAGATATTAACATTAAAAATTGTTATGTAATTGAATAATACAGCTTAACCTGACTCTACTTTCACAAAGAACCCTCCCCTTGTGGTGCCTAAAACTAACCACTCCCCTGGTGGTGCCTAACCTTAACCTTCCCCAAGTGGTGCCTAACCCTAACCACCCCCCCCCCTCGGTGGTGCCTAACCCTAACCCCCACTAGTAATGCCTAACCCTAACCACCTCCCTAGTGGTGCCTAACCCTAACCACCCCCCCCTGGTGTTGCCTAAAACTAACCCCTGCCCGGGTGGTAGCTAACCCTACCCACTCCCCCTGGTGTAGCCTAACTTTAACCACTCCCTCTGCAGAAACACCCTTTTCCACATAGAAACGATAATATAACGTAAAATCTGTACATACAAATGAAATAATATGATAAAAACTATAACGTTGCAAGCTTCTAAAATGATAACATAAGTCAAAAACATTAATGTTTTAATGCTGTTAACAATATTTATCGCGGCACCCTTTTTTCTGCTTTTTTCGCCGTATCAACGATAATTGCATTAAAGTCTATGGTGGCGCCCTTTTCATCCACCCTCAGCCAGTCCCCTTTTTTCCAGCTACCGTAATTAGTGTCTTAGCTAAGTGAATTCCATGTAGCTGAGACACTAATCACCCCAACTGAGCATAGGTGAGATAGCCAGTTCACAGTCATTATAATGCATGCATTATGTGGCTGACCACTGTGAACCTAGCCTTAGTCTTTGGAAAAAAACAAAGTTCTTAGCTTGCTGAAATGTCTGCATAATCACATAACAGATAAACAAAGTTTCTTGATACAGATCCAAACGTTACTGCAGCATCGACAGGTGTTTAAAGCTTTTGGCAAGATTAATTACTATCAAACAAGCACTGATGTGCATTTTATTGTGAAAAAAAGTGTTACCATCTTACATAAGTATGTAATATGCAGCAGTCTTGCTTCAGAAAAATGACATAATACTCTGTATTGTTTTTACCGGTAGCATTTAAATATATATGTATACCAACCAGTGGCATAGCTAGGTAAGACAGCGCCCATGGCAAATACTAAAATTGTGCCCCCCCACACCCACACACACACAATCAACAGCATCCTGCCTAACCTTTTTAGACAGGGTAACCCCTTCATGCATTCAGAACACACACACAAATACAAGAATGTAACAGTCACTATGAAATAAATGAGGCTATCCTTCTGATCCTCTGCCTCTAATTCTTTAAGGCAGGGAGCATACTTGACTGTTTTCATACACGTTTTCTGCACAGAAGAACTCATGTTAATCAAAGGGCTAGTTCACACTTAAAGTGACTCTGTAACAAAAATTACAACGTTTTTTTCTACCATCCTACAAGTTCCTAAACCTATTCTAATGTGTTCTGGCTTACTGCAGCTCTTTCTACTATAACCATCTCTGTAATAAATCAATGTATCTTTCCCCTGTCAGACTTGTCGGCCTGTGTCTGGAAGGCTGCCAAGTTCTTCAGTGTTGAACTGTTCCTTTATGCACACTCCAGTGTGTGTTTTATTTACATAAGCCAGCAGCTTCTCTGCTATCTTATCAGTGAGAGAAGAGAGCTGGATAAAAATCCTCCTCTGGAGGCTGTGAAAGGAGCTGGTCTGTCACATACTGAGGAATTAACGACATAGGCAGAGCTGTCTGCAGGAAGCCTGTAATGTTCAGTGCATGAGAGAAGCTGGGGACAGAAGGTAAACACACACAAGTGATCTCTTGAGATTCAGAAGTAAGGCTGTATACAGCCTGCTTGTGTATGGATGTATTTTCTATGTGTGGACATGCTGTACATCAACCTACTTCCTGTTTTGGTGGCCATTTTGTTTGTTTATAAACAAACTTTTTAAAACTGTTTTTGACTACTTTTAAAGGACTTCCGAGGCCAAAATTAATAAAATCACACTGTACCTTTTTATTATCATAATCCACGGAGGACGTCCTGCCTGTCCTCCGCTCCTTACCGCCATCAATGCAGGTTTTTCCGTTTCTCTATGGCTTGGCCCGACCCCACCGAAGGGGTCGCATCGATTCCACCTGTAAGATGGCCGCCGCCATGCTCCGCGGCTGCGCAGTACGCTTTGCCGCCAGCGCGACTGCGCAGCCTATTGCCCTACACTTGGGGAGCATGCCGGGACCTAATACGCGGCGGAAGGCGGGCAATAGGCTGCGCAGTCGCGCTAGCGGCAAAGCGTACTGCGCAGCCGCGGAGCATGGCGGGCGGCCATCTTACAGGTGGAATCGATGCGACCCGTTCGGTGGGGTCGGGCCAAGCCATAGGGGAACGGAAAATCCTGCATTGATGGCGGGACGGAGCGGAGGACGGGCAGGACGTCCTCCGTGGATTCTGATAATAAAAAGGTACAGTGTGATTTTATTAAATTTGGCCTCGGAAGTCCTTTAATGCGGCTAGGAGCGGAGAAATTGTGACAGAGGGTAATAGGAGATGTCCCCTAACACACTGGTATGTTTACTTTTGTGCGATTTTAACAATACAGATTCTCTTTAAGGGGTCCACACACCGGTTGATTTCAGCCATCGATCGATCAGATCGATCGATAGATCGATAGATTAGAAATCAATCACATTTCCCATTCGATCGATTTGTGGCCAATTTTGATTGATTTCAATTGATTTCAATCGATCTGACATGCTGGAAAATCAAAATCGATCTGTTGAGATTGCTTATCATTTTGCATTGGCCCTAATGCAAATCTGATGGTAAAAAAATACCATCAGATCGATTTTCAATAGATTCCATACTGAAATTTATTGGAAATCTGTTCCTAGTAAAAAATGTTCCTAAACACATCAGATAGATCAGAAATCTATCTGATGATCTATCTGATGCTAATCTAAAAAGTGTATGGCCACCTATAGAGTTGCATTGGATCTAATGGTCCAATAATGCATTTAGATGACTTGATAATGCATTTACGTGGCTGGATAGTGTAATGGTTAAGGGCTCTGCCTCTGACATGGGAGACCGGGGTTCGAATCTCAGCTCTGCCTGTTCAGTAAGCCAGCACTTATTCAGCAGGAGACCTTAGGCAAGTCTCCCTAACACTGCTACTGCCTATAGAGCGCGTCCTAGTGGCTGCAGCTCTGGTGCTTTGAGTCCGCCAGGAGAAAAGCGCTATATAAGTGTCTGTCTTTTAGATCGATTTCCTATTCTGTTCCTAGTGTGTGGCACACATCAGATAGATTCCTGTCAGATTGGACTTGACAGGCATCTGCCGGAAATCTATCTGATGGTGGAATCTGCTGCAAATCTATAAGTGTATGGCCACCTTAAGGCCTCTTTCACAGTGCAACGTTAAAGTCACACGTTAGAAAATGTTTTAACGTGGACTAACACACAGCAATATTCATAGTGCACACGTTGCGTTGTGTGTAACGTGTAGCAATATTTAGAAAGTGCTGCATGCTGTGCGTCTAGCAATAAATCGTTGTGTGTGTTGCACATGCTCAATAATGTTTTTGTTTTTTTAATGTAACGCATGCGCTGTTTTCATTCCATCACTGTGCGACGAAAACGGCGCACCAAACGCAGGGTTAAAGAATGTACTATAACGTCCAAGTTATAGTCTTTCAATGCGTTGCATTAGGGGCTCGTTATGCGTCGCATCAAACGCAACGTCCCACTGTGAAAGAGGCTTCAATGTGTTTTTCATGCACAGAAAAAAAACTGACATTCTGCATGATAATTCTGCACATTTTGTGTCAGTTTTCTGTATCAATTACATTAGTTGTGTTTTTCTGCATAGAAACACACTTGGTGTGCAGAAAATGTATGCAGAAAAAAATCCGAACTGAAAACTGAAAGACAAGTGTGATCCCTGCCTAAGCCATAGACCCTAAACAAGCATGCAGATCAAATGTCTATGACACATCTGACAAGATTAGCTGCATGCTTGTTTCAGGTGTGTGATTTAGACCCTAGTGACCGGAAAGATCAGCACGATTTCCATGCAACTGGTATTGTTTAAAAGGAAATAAATATGGCAGCCACCACTCTCATATGAATGAAAGCAATGAAACATTTGCAGCAACGATTATAACATAATAAAAGCCTGACAACCTATTAAATATCAGTAGATATATACTGAGCTAGAAATATAATGCATTTTAACTATTGAGGTACACTGTACAAGAGAGAAGTTGTTAAAACAGGCCACAGATATTTCAGCAGGGTAATGGTTAAAGTGTTAAAGTGCAGAGAGTGTCACAAATAAAAGTAAGTAAACAGAACACTGAGATAAGGCTGAGGAATATGTGAATGACAGAGAGGAGAATGAATAGGAGATCCTGTAACCTCCAGACCAGAAGCATCTGCTGCTATCTCAGGGGACTGAGACATGATCTGTGTTAGGGAGAGTGGGAAAAGTTTGGAGCTCACCTCTCAATAGCTTCTAATGTAGATATATGACAAAGACTGAGACGGCCAGGCTGCTGGATGATAGTTATTCCCTTAGACTCAGGAATGCTGTCAGCGCGCGCCCCCCCCCCCCCCCCCGTTGTTTGAAGAGGGAGGTTGCCTGGGGCACGTGCCATGCCTGTACCCTTCCAGATACGCGTCTGATACCAACCATATGTATGCATTTCTTTTCTGTTTCTTTTTTCCTTTTGATTCCCATAGTGTGTCTTTTGCGTTATGTAATTTAGGTACAGTTAGCTGGTTTAATGTTAAGAATGTACATTTAATAAAGAAAAAAAATGTTATTGTGTCAGTTTAGGTTTGGTTAATCATTTTATGCACTTTAGACTTGACCTCTTATCTAAATATTTGTTTTCATCTTATTATCACATTATACAGGCTGGAGATTTCCTACAATTAAACACGCAGCTGGCAGTAAAATTGGACACTTGCCTAGCTTTACAGTATTTTTTTTCTCATCAGTTGATCCCTCCTTCTACTTCCTTCTTTACTGTTGTCCACTGAAGGATGTTAGGGATATCATGTAATAAACTTTACAGCAGTGCAGTGTTTTCTCTCTCTGCTTCTCGTGTCATTCTACCCTGCAACTCCTTTACTCCTTATAACTCATTCCCTAGCTGTTAGAGTCTGCAATGCTGAGCTCCTGGATGCATGTAAATTCAGGGAGCTAAGTTTAAGAGGAATGTATATTATAATTGCTGTGCACACACATCAGACAACAATTTTACTGGTGTTTACATAAGCAACGGAACATAGTATAAGTCGTGCACATGGCTCAATTTGTATTATGTACACAATCCAATAACTTAATGTAACCACTTCCGGACTGCGGTAATTGAAATCTAAGCCCTGTCTATGACAGCTTTTTCCTGCCAGAGCATAAATTTCAATTACTGCTGCACGGACCCGCCCATCACTGCAGGCCATGTTGCTATGGTGGCAAAGCTCTGTGAGCCGTGAGTGATTTGATTGGCTCCTGATCTTGTGATCACTGTGAGCCAATTTCCTTGGTCATTAGTCAGTGTTTGCCCATTGTAAAAGTTTTCCTCTCTCTGATTTACATTCTCAAATTTTTCACGGGAGGCAACATTGAGGCATGTCTGTTTACTGTGTGGTCTAAAATCAGTACAAATAACATCTGGTTTTCCAGATTTTACTCAGGAAAGAATTCTGGCTAATAAACTGTCTTTTCTGTGACATCACTGGGAGGGCAGGATTACTTACCAAAGGAGGAGACCGGCGGCAAGGGAACTTTGCTTAAAGCCCCGAAGGAGGTGCGTTGTGTCTATGAGGCTGCTGCATAATTTTTTACACCTTTGCTCTGGGTGTAATTTAGCCTAGAAACTGATCTGGCTGCTCCTCTCTGTCAAGCTGTTTACTGGCTGCTAAATAATGAGAGGATCCATTTCAAACTCTTAACCCTAACCTTCAAAGCTCTTTCCATTCTCTGTCCGCAATACATCTCCTCACTAGTTTTCAAATACAAACCCAACCACAATCTCAGATCTGCACAAGACCTTCTAGAATCACCACCTCGTATTCACAAGATTTTGCATGTGCTTCACTCCTCCTCTATAATCCCCTGCCACAACTTCTCCGTCACTCTCCAACCTTTGAAATCTTTAAACGTTACTTCAACACTCACTTTTTCCAACAAGCATATGCTCTACCTTGGGCAATTGCCTCTTTGACCTCTGGCCAAGTTGAACATCTTGCTAGGTAACCTAAAAACACACCGGCTCTAGGTATTAATATTGTGTACTACCTCAACTCTCCGCCCCCCCATTCCTTTAAATTGTAAGCTCACAAAGACAGGGCTATCTCACCTGTTTGTGTGTTGGAATTTGTTGTAGATTTTATTAATCATGTTACTTTTCTCACTGAAGTTACCAATTCTGTATTTTGTATATTGGTGTTCACCATTATTTCTATTGTTTTGTACCCCATGTATGTTTCTTATTTTGTACAGAACCACCGAATATGTTGGAACTTTATAATAACAATAATAATACCCTTAATAATATTAATAATAATACTAATAATTGTTCCTGATATTTTAACAACGATCTTTCATGATCTGTCAGGATGAATTTATTTTTCATTGTGAAGCAAGTTAGTGCTGCTAGAGTAGAATCCATTTCACCTCTCCATAAACGAAAAATCTACTGCCCAAAATGATTTTATGAATTGTTTTGGGTTAGGAAAATATAATGGTCTAATGTGTGTAGCTAGCCTTACAGACTTGTATGCTTCTTTTCTTTGCTTTCATTTTTTCAGGAAGCCATAAGCACTTTGGTAAAACATTTGCCACCTAATACATAAAAAAAATACCAGTAATACTGGTGTGTTGAACCAATTATTTTTTCCAGAGTTCTACATTGTTAAAATTTCCTTTTAAAGGGAGTCTTCAGTGAGATGAGTATGAGGGATGTAATTTTAATTCATTATAAGCAATGCCTGTTATCTGACTTCTGTGGTGATGGGCTGCTTCTAGTACTTTAAGTCGCTAAAATAAGCTTGCAGATCTGATGCTTAGACTCTGGTTTGAATCCACTGGCTTATGCTTGTTGCAGGTGTGTGACTGAAAAACAACTAAAGCCAAACACTCAGCATGACAGCCAGATACCTGGCATTGTTTATAAGGGATTGAAGATGGCAGCCTCTGTATGCATCTCACTTTAGTTTCCCTTTAATGCAATGAAGTGAATATTATTTAAACACTTACAATTGTTTTCCTGCTAAGTGGCTGTTTCTATCCTGGAATTTATTATTTAGTTCCAGCAATATAATTCCCAGGAAACAGAAGCATAGCAATTGCCATAGCAACCATAGCAGTTGCTATGGGGCCCTGCGACCCCTCCAGCCCCCCAAAAAGGCCCTGAGCGGGCCTGAGGGGAGGGGCGGCCTAACCTAACCTAGGGGGTTCTGCCTGTCACTCACTACCTAACCTGTGGGTCCCTGTCACTCACTACCTAACTGGGGGTCCCTGTCACTCACAATCTAACATGGGGGGCGCCTGTCACTCACTACCTAACCTGGGGGTCCCTGTCACTCACTATCTAACTGGGGGTCCCTGTCACTCCCAACCTAACCTGGGGGGCACCTGTCATTCACTACCTAACCTGGGGCTCCCTGTCACTCACTACCTAACCTGGGGGTCCCTGTCGCTCACTACCTAAACTGGGGGCTCCTGTCACTACATACACTGGGGGGTCTCTGTCACTACCTGAACTGGGGAGTCCATGTCACTACTTACACTGGGGGGCTCCTGTCACTACCTGAACTGGGGGGCTTCTGTCACTGCCTGAACTGGGGGCTCCTGTCACTACCTAAACTGGGGGACTCCTGGCGCTACCTTAACTAGGGGGCACCTGTCACTACCTAAACTATCCAGGCCAGCCAGCCCAGTATCACCACCAGCCAACCAGCCCAGAATCACTGTCAAAAAAGCCACAGCATCACCACCAGTCAGGCCAGCATTTACTTCAACCAGCCAAGCACAGCCCAGCATCACCGCCAGCCAGCCCGGCCACAGCATCACCGCCAGCAAGGCCACAGCATCTCTGCCAGGCCTTTCAGCCCACACATCATCCCCAATCCAGCCAAAAACAGTATTGCCAGGCACAGCAGCCAGTAGAGGAGAATTCAGAAGCCAGGTGAGAGGTGTCTACCATATTAAGGGGGCATTCTGCCTATTTATGTGAAATGCTGTCTATTTATGTGCCTCATGACTGCTGAATTTGTCTTGTTGGGGGCCTCATGATTGCTGAATTTGTCTTGTTGGGGGCCTCATGATTTGCTGGGGGCCTCATGATTGCTGAATTTGTCTTGTTGGGGGCCTCACGATTGCTGGATTTGTCATGTTGGGGGCCTCATGATTGCTGAATTTGTCTTGATAGGGGCCTCATGATTGCTAAATTTGTCTTGTTGGGTGTCACATGATTGCTAACTGCGAGACTATGGGAAAAGCTGAATCATCGTCATATGAGACAATAGCATTAAACCTACTTTTTTTAGCTTTTTAAAACAGAAAATAAAACTGTGAGGTTCTAAAATAATGAATATATTTTTCAGGAGTAGGATGGATGAAATTGTTTATCTTCACAGTTTATTTTCAACTTGGATTTTCCATAATGTTCATGTATGAGTTAAAACGTTTGTACAGTATTTTAAATTGCTGTTGCCACAAGGGGGCCCAGTGATTTCTAGTTACACCCCTGACTACTACCTAAACTGGGGACACCTATAGACCTGGCTACTTATACTGTACTTAGAGGGGTGTTGGAATGTTGGGGTGGAGGGTCCTTGAGGAATGTTTGGGTGGGAGGTCGAAGGTCCGTGGGGTTGGAAGGTCGTGGGGGGGCATAACACTTTTTTGCTATGGGGCCCAGTCATTTCTAGCTACGCCCCTGCCAGGAAAGCTGGTATTTTTTACTTTTGAATGAGTATAAGCAGTGTCGAACTGGGAAGTGGTAAATCCAGGGAAATCCACTTGCTGGGCAAGCAGCAGTAATCATGTGTTGTTGCTCACAGTGAAGACTTGCTACTGGTTTCTACTTGGAGTGATAACACACAGGGCCATATGCAATTCACGTTTTTACCTGAGTTTTCTCCAAGGTGATATTTTCACAACTTGTAAATAAAATGCCTTTACTCCACCAGCAAGCAAACAAATATTCAAAATAATTTTGACAGTACTTTTTTGCCTACTTTTTGGTACTTTTTCCATTGCAAAGTGCTAAAAAGTTATTTTAAATTGAAGATGAAAAATTATCTCCTAGGAGAAAATTTGGGAGAAAAAGTGAATTGCATATGGGCCAAGGTTTCTGCTGCTTGGCCAGCAGGTGTATTTCCGCCGTTTTCCATCTCCCTGTCCAACACTGAGTATAAGTTTCAAAATGTAGGCATAGGTGTTTCTAAGTCAAGCAAGTTCTTCCATTTGTATGTGTGTGACGATGCACAGATCACAGTAAGGAAAAAAAGAGTTGCAGTAAGGAAAATGTGCTTTATTTCATTGTAGGTGTATATTCACACTTTGCAGTAAGGATCTGATGAATTTTTAGTTTTCTGTGCTGATATTTTCAAATCTATTAATCAGAATTATCTGATTTGAGACCCATTTTGGGGTCTTTTAATTTATCTTTAACATTAATAATGAATAATTGTTGATGAATATCTTTTAAAATTACTTTTCCTTTCGTTTTTCAAGTGAATACATTAGCAAAGCTTTTGCCAGATCATAATCTGTCAAATCAATTTCACCTATAGCCTACAACTAAAACCAAATAAATAAATGCTGAAGACAGCAACAATGATGTGATATATTACAGTATTCATGAAATCAGCATAAGCTGATGTAGACATATTGATCAGAACATCAAAGACTATACATAACTTTTCCTCAGTGATCTGCAATAAGACAAAGCATGTTATAGAGGTAATAGAAGTATACAACAGGGGTTGAGATTTTGCTAGGTAGTGTTTATATTTTTTGTATAGAGCTCTTTTTTTAGTTCCTCTTTGAAGGACACTGAAGTAAGAGGGATATTCATTTCATTTTAAACACTTGAGGACACCCTCCTAGTGACCAGGCTATTTTTTGCAAATTAGGCCACTGCAGCTCTAAGGCCTCGCTGTAGGGCTGTAAAACTCAGCACACAAGTGATTCCTCCCCCTTTATGCCCACCAACAGAGCTTTCTTTTGGTGGGCTTTGATCCTCACAGGATGTTTTTTTTTAAAGTATTTATTTCCTTTCTTATCAATAATTTTTACAATTTTTTTTAAAACCCGCCCTCCCTCACCCTGCCAGCCAATCAGTGTGATTGCTTGTCATAGGCTTCAGCCTATGACAGCGGATCGCTTCCCTGCCTCCAGAGGGGACAGCCATGCCACAAGGCTGTCCCTAGTACAGCGCTGCAGTAGATCGCAGCGCTGTACACTGTAAATAGACGGCAAATAAGTAACAGTAACTAACAGTCTCCTAGCGGCGATCGCCGCTGGGAGACTGATGACGGAGCAGAGCTCCATCATTCAAGCGGGGATGCGCATGATCCCCAGCAAAACACGCCCCCAAGACTGTACGCCGATCAGCATTAGGCGGTCCTGGGGCTGCTGCTCTGCTCACGCCCATTGCAGTGAGGCGGACGTTTAGTAGTTAAACAATGCAAATTGCCTGACTGTCCAGCTGATCCTCTACCAGCATTGGAAGGGTTAAACACAGAGGTTTAAAGTTCCATGGAGAGATATGCAGAAGTTCAGATTGTTACATTCTATTTAGTTATATGTATCTATTGAGAAATGTTACACACTCTTTGGCTGTCCTCCAACTCCTTCTCAGTCAGAGAGATGAGTCACATTCAACACTTAGATACATTTATGTTAACAAAATGTATCTATGTCAGCTTTGGATGCCTCTGCAGAAATCTCCAGGAACTTTAAAGCACTGTGTAACCCTTCCAATGCTGGTCTAGTAAAAAAAAATGCTGGTTGCATATAATATACTGTAAATAATGTTTTAGAGCAAAGTTGAAATGCAGGGTTATATTCCGCTTTAAGTGTCATTTAAGTTAGATTAAACAGCTAACTTTTATTACGATGAGTGGCCTAACCAAATAATATCATTGTGTATGGATGGAATGGGATGAGTTAAAGCCAGTTTTTCCAAGCAAAGCTTACATTTGTATATTTATACATCCTAGCATTCGCCCCCACAAGCTCTCTGAGACTGTTCTTTGTATAGGCGCCTTTATTGTATTTAGACCTGTAGTTTATGACAACTGCACATAGGTTTTCTTCAACTATATGTGCTGCTAGATATATATTTCTAAATCCTTGTGCCATATGTGGAGATAAATAAACAATCTTGCAGAAGCTTATTGCAGCCCAACTGTTAATACAAGGGTAATTCAATGTTCACTTGTCACTGGCTTAGTGACCTTTATTTTTGGTCTCATGGCTTATGTGAAGAAGAAAATAACCAAAGGATTTACTTTTTTTCTGTTCGCCTTGGAGTGTTAAAGATGTAAGATCCTTGATATCCAGTAAGGAAAATTAATTTTGATCAAGTTTACCTTTAATAAAAACTCAATATGTGAACACGATTTTCCCTCTTTCTAATAAAAATGATGCTCCTGGTCTATGCAATATTGTCATTATTTAATTGGTGTTATAAATCTAAAGCACAACTATGTCTAGTTGGGAAGAAATATGTTTCATGATTACACAACAATGTTTTCCTGAAAAGCAATAATGTTTTCCTATGTATCTGTTGAACCACAGATAAAACACAAAAATGAAAAAAAAGGTAAATGCTTTGCTGGAGAATGCTTATTTATGTGCCTATGTGTGACACTTTCCAGGTATTACATGCTTAAAAAATACTATTTATATAAAAAAGGGGTCTTAGGGACCTCCTTAATGATATGCATGCATGCCCATTAATTGGGCCACTGTGATGAGAATGACCCAAGCATCCCCTCAGTATGGACTGCACCCGGGTAGGTTTTACTAACTCCATCCAAGTGCCTTTAAATATATTGAGATGAAGCTGGTCACAGCTTTTGTTCTAATGTATGTTTTCTGTGAACATTTTGCAGAGGTGGCTGCGCTTTCTGGTCGGAGTTCGAATTTGCAGAAAATGATAACTTTAGGTTTTTCTCAATGGTAGAAGCAGTAGAGTGCTGTTTATTCATCTCTAAGTTAGCCAATAAATGGTATCATCCTGATTTAAAACTCCTTGCTCTCAATGATAGAATAAACAGCTGGCCTGATATACAAACGACTGTGCCAACAGTTGTGAGAGTTCAAGAGGACCAAACTGTTGATGTACTCAAGTGTGACATGTGGAACCTCAAATCTGCGTGAAAAAAAAGTAGGAGGCAGAAAGTGTTCCCTGTGAAGATGCTGAAAGCCCACCATGACAGAACATGGTATACCATTCTGTAGTGCAGGCATAAAGAAAGAACACTGAGGAGATACTGCAGTTAGGAGTTCCGAAGTTCTACAGTGCATGGGGAGCTCCAATGGTCCTAGTCCTAAGAAATGTTTGGACAACTTGATTCTGTGTAGACTACTGGGAGGTCAATGCATGCCATCACCACCAGATATGTGTACCCCATGCCTTTGGTTCCCTGTGAAGTGATAGGTATATGGAGCCTGCCATACTTCTTTCCTTTTAAGCAATAAAGGATCCTGCTGATCCTCTGCCTATGTTTACCAATAGACCCCAAACATGCATTCAACAGATCAGGTGTTTCAGACATTTTGTAAAATCTAAAAAGAGTAGCTGCATGCTTGTTTCTGTTGTAGCAACAAAGAAAGAGTGAAAAAGCTTGACACTACTGACATTGATTTATTGCTTCATACACTTTCATCACAGTAAAAATGCATAAAAAGTCCACCCAGCGGCATTCACTGCCTGCACACATCCCTGCAACGCTGCACAAGACACACAAGTATTACTTTGTCTTTTCATGCAATTTACAAGATGGACTTTTTATGCAATTTTACTGCGATGCAAAGTGTATGAAGCAATAAATCACTGTCAGTAATGCCAAGCTTTTTTACTCTTTCTTTGTTGCTGCATTGAACTGTGTTGGCTTTGAGCACACTGACTATCTGCACATCACAGCTTCAGTCACCCTCTCCATTAGTCTGAGTGCCGGCCCACTGTACTTTTTGTTGTTGCTACTTGTTTCTTTTGAGTTTTAGACAACACTGCAGTCAAATAGGCCGGCTGTAAGGATCCGCTCCTCTTGGCCCCAGTATGGTCTGAGGCGACCACTGAGGTAGAGTCAGCTGACACTTAGCAGGGGTTTATTTTAATAATATGAAATAATAGCTTCTGGGTGCCTGGGATTGAACCCTGGTCTCCCACAGCAGAGCTGGTGAGCTTGACCATTGTGCTATGGCTAATACTCTCAGAAAGCTTTGCTGGTCAGTATTGGGTGGGTCAGCTGACCTGTTGTGGTCATCTGTTTCAGCTGATCTCACTGTCAGCTGATTAATGCCTGCGTGTGATTGGCTGTTGTGTGCATGTGGCCGGCCACTGATTGGTTGCATGTAGTATATAAGTCTGCTGAGTGCTTCCTGTCATTGCCCGTGATAGCGTTAGCTAGTCTAGCTGCTGGGTGCGTGTAGCCTGGTTGGAAAACTATTCTTTATTGGATTACTCGGATTTTTGACCTCTGCCTGATTTTGGACCTTCCTTGCTCGCTGCCTGAACTGACCCCGGAAACACTCGACTACTCTCTTGCCTGCTCCTTCTGTACTGCAAATCTCAGATACCTGTGTATGACTACGGACTGTTATTGGACTCTGCTTTTGTTTCTCGTGTTTGGTGTTGGTGATCTATCTATACCCACCCTTCATTCAGCCTCAATATCTTGCGCCCTAAAGGCCTGGGTGTAACCGAAGTCGGGTAGATGTTGTCTCTCACCTCTCATTCAAGCGGGGACGCGTCACACAAGGTGAAGACGGCGGAGGTAGATTGGGACATTGCAGCTGATTCGTGGGTGGATAGGTTACCAGACCTTACACCGGCAAGGCTTCCAGGCAACTGGTATTGCTTAAAAGTAAGTAAATATGGCAGCCTCCATATACTTCTTGATTCAGGTCCCCTTTAACATCACAGGCCCTATATGTTATCCAGATCTTACACATTATGTCATTCCTTTGTATCATTTATTTTGTGTTCATGTCATAAATTACAGGTGCATGACAATATATATATGACAGTATATACTGAAATTGATGATTATGGACCCTTGAAACTACTGTCTTCATTATTATTGCCGGTCATCCTTAAGTTTTAATTAACTTAACCAGATTACCAGAGGATAACATATCAATTCTCCATCATCCCAGCAATGGAAGAAGGAAACAATAGAAAAAGGAGGACTGTAATGTTGAAAAGAAAAACATAAAAATACACCCCAAAACAATTTATACTACTTCTCTTGAGTACAGCGATACCACATGTGTGACACTTTTTTGCAGCCTAGGTACGCTAGGGGCTCAACGTCCTATGAGTACCTTTAGGATTTCACAGGTAATTTTGAGGCATTTGGTTTCAAGACTACTCCTCACGGTTTAGGGCCCCTAAAATGCCAGGGCAGTATAGGAACCCCACAGGTGACCCCATTTTAGAAAGAAGACACCCCAAGGTTTCCGTTAGGTGTATGATGAGTTCATAGAAGATTTTAATTTTTGTCAAAAGTTAGCGGAAATTGATTTTTATTGTTTTTTCTCACAACGTGTCAAAAAACACAATTAAAATCAATTTCCGCTAACTTGTGACAAAAAATAAAATCTTCTATGAGCTCACCGTACTCCTGACGGAATACCTTGGGGTGTCTTCTTTCTAAAATGGGGTCACTTGTGGGGTTCCTATACTGCCCTGGCATTTTAGGGGCCCTAAACCGTGAGGAGGAGTCTGGAAACCAAATGCCTCAAATGACTGTTCAGGGGTATAAGTATCTGCAAACTTTGATGACAGGTGGTCTATGAGGGGCCAAATTTTCTGGAACCGGTCATTAGCAGGATGGCCTCTCAGATGACGGGTTGTATTGGCACTGAAGTGCAGGATGTTCTCAAATCGTGACCTGGACATGGCAGCAGAGAACATTTGCATGTGATGTATTGGGTGCATAGACCAATAAGACCGCAATACATTCTTTTTTACTAGACCCATGTTAAGGAGAAGGCCCCAAATAATGTTACGTTTGGAAACTTGGAGTGATTTCCACCGAAAAGGCTGGGCATAGTAGCTTATTGGATTGGCGTTTGCGTATTGTGTGGCATAACTGTTGGTCTCAGCCACAATTAAGTTGTACCAGCAGTGATCAGAAAAAAAAATTCTGTCACTGCGGTGGGGCGGGTGAGGGTTTGGCCGGGTGATCAGAAGCCCGCAAGGGTCAGATTAGGGCCTGATCTGATGGATAGGAGTGCTAGGGGGTGACAGGTGGTGACAGGAGGTGATTGATGGGTGTCTCAGGGTGTGAATAGAGGGGGGAATAGATGCAAGCAATGCACTGGGGAGGTAATCGGAAAGGGGTCTGAGGGTTTGGCTGAGTGATTAGGAGCCCACACGGGGCAGATTAGGGCCTGATCTGATGGGTAGGTGTGCTAGGTGGTGACAGGAGGTGATTGATGGGTGTCTCAGGGTGTGAATAGAGGGGGGAATAGATGCAAGCAATGCACTGGGGAGGTGATCGGAAGGGGGTCTGAGGGCGATCTGAGGGTGTGGGCGGGTCATCGGGTGCCCGCAAGGGGCAGATGAGGGTCTGATCTGATGGGTATGATGGGTAGCAGTGACAGCTGGTGACAGAGGGTGATTGATGGGTGATCAGTGGGTGATTAGAAGGGAGAACAGATGTAAATAATGCACTGGGGAGTTGATTAGAGGGGGTCTGGGGGGCTATCTTAGGGTTGGGCGGGTGATTGGGTGCCCTCAAGAGGCAAATTAGGGTTTGATCTGATGGGTAGCAGTGACAGGTGGTGACAGGGGGTGATGGGTTGATTGATGGGTGATTAGTAGGTGATTACAGGGGAGAATATATGCAAGCAATGCCCTGGCAAGTTGATCAGAGGGGGTCTGGGGGGCTATCTGAGGGTGTGGGAGGGTGATTGGTTGCCTGCAAGGGGCAGATTAGGGTCTGATCTGATGGGTAGGAGTGACAGAGGGGGACGGGGTGATTGATACGTGATCAGTAGGTGATTACAGGGTAGAATATATGCAAGCAATGCACTGGTGAGTTGATCAGAGGGGGACTGGGGGGCTATTTGAGGGTGTGGGTGATTGGTTGCCCGCAAGGGGCAGATTGGGGTCTATTCTGATGGGTAGCAGTGACAGGTGGTAACAGGGGGTGACAGGGTGATTGATAGGTGACCAGTAGATGATTACAGAGGAGAACAGATGTAAATAATGCACTGGCGAATTGATCAGAGGGGGTCTGGGGGGCTATTTGAGGGTGTGGGCGGGTGATTGGGAGCCCACAAGGGGCAGATTAGGGTCTGATCTGATAGGTAGCAGTGACAGGTGGTGACGGGGTGATTGATGGGTGATCAGTGGGTGATTAGAGGAGAGAACCGATGTAAACAATGCACTTTGGAGGTGATCTGATGGCGGGTCTGCGGGCAATCTGAGGGTGTGGGTGGGTGATCAGATGCCTGCAAGGGGCAGGTTAGGGTCTGATCTGATGGGTAGCAGTGACAGGTGGTGACAGGGGGTGATTGATGGGTGATTGACAGGTGATCAGTGGATGATTATAGGGGAGGATAGATGTATACAGTACATGGGAGGGGGGTCTGGGGGGGGGGGGTCTGGGGAGGAACTGAGGGTTTGGGGGGGGTGATCAGGAGCCCCCAGGGGGCAGTTTAGGGACTAATCTAAAAAATAGCGCTGATAGATAGTGACAGGGAATGATTGATGGGTGATTAGGGGGTGATTGGGTGCAAACAGGGGTCTGAGGGGTGCTGTGGGTGATCAGAGGGCAGGGGGGGCAGGATCAGTGTGTTTGGGTGCAGACTAGGGTGGCTGCAGCATGCCCCGGTGGTCCCTCGATCACTGGGACCACCAGGGCAGGAGGCAGCCTGTATAATACGTTTTGTATACATTACAACGTGTATTATACGCTTGCATCGCCGCAGATCATGGGTTAACAACCCGCCGGCGCTTCCAAACGGCCGGCGGGGTGACGTCATGGGCGGAGCCTATTGACGGCGGATACGTGCGCATACAAGCGCGCGATCCCCATCCAGCTAGTGTCTCAGGACCCGACGCCAATTGGCGTTACGTGGTCCTAGGCGTGCCACTTTGCCGCCGCCAATTGCCAGTGGGCAGTCGGCAAGTGGTTAAAGATGCTTTACTGGGGCATGCTAAACTTAAGCGTGAAGGAGCTACTTATGGTTAATTTAGAAATTAAAATTATTTTTTGTGGTTGTGTTTTTATTTTATTTTTAATACTTTGTGGAAATGGGTAAGGGGTACTTAAACTAATTTCCCCTGAAGGGGCAGGTATCTGGGGGTCCCCTTGTTAAAGTTAACCTAAAGCCTAGAAAAAAAATGAGATTAACTCACCTGGGGCTTCCCTCAGCCCCCTGCAGCCGATCGGTGCCCTTGCAGCTCCGGTCCGATGCTTCTGGACCCGCTGGCGACGACTTCCGGTTTGGCTGTCACCGGCCGACAGGCATTGGAACGCGAGTGATTGTTTGCGTTCCCAGCCTGTATATCGCCCCCTATGCTGCTATTCCGGCCTCCTGGCAGCAGCCAGCACACTAACTCATCTGTCCAGCCAGCACAAGTGAGGACGGACCCCTGCCTCAGATTTCCACCTGCCTCCGATTTCGCAGTGGTACAGGCCATCAGGATCCCGCCGGACACACCGTTCTTCGCCGCATCTGCGGCATGACATCCGCATGCAGGCTCCCCCGCTGCCAGATACAGGCTGACCCGCTCCTCCGCATCGCCGGCTGAGGCCAACAGACCCCCCACGTGCCGCTGCATCGCCAGCTGAGGCTTCCACTCCAGGCCTCCCCACGTGCCTGCCGTTCCTCCTCTACAGCACATCACCAGCTGAGGCCTCCACTCCAGGCCCCCCCACGTGCCGTTACTCCTACGCACCGCACCACCAGCTGAGGCCTCCACTCCAGGCCTCCCCACAGGCCGTCTCTGCCCGAGACACATGACGAGGCACATCCACGGCAGACCCGCCCTCCACTGCCAGCTGCAGCCGGATAGTAGTCTCACACAGGATTCACCGGGTGAGAGTCCGGTCTGGGGCATTACTGGATTTGTTTCTGTGCCCATCTGTTTCTGGGCTATGCTGGGTGCTGAGGCAGTGCTACGCTGGGTGCTGAGGCAGTGCCAGCATATTCCCCTGTGTCCCATGCCCTCCACCAACTTGCACCGCTGAAGGGCCACCTACCTTGCCTACCCAACACTGCTTCCTGGTCAACTGCCACATACCACTGTTTTTAACCCCTGCAGGCAGCTATATGACCATACTTATTTACATGCTTTGATCTGCGCCTGGGTCACAATATGTCCGGGTAGAACTATTCTAGCGGGTGTGCACCTAATGGTTGTGGCACTACTGCACGCCTACCACAGGAGGGTGATGAACTGGGACAAATTGATTGATACCGTAGCTCAGGAAATATGGACTGTGTTGCACTGTTTTTGATGTCACAAGGGACTGTGTTGCACTGTTACCTCAGCGCACTGTGTTTGCCACATTACTGAGCTGGGTTGAACTGTTACCGGAGCTAGGTCACAATATTGACTGTACTGTACGGCACTGTTGAACAATATTGCAAGTTGCCTCGGCACCCACAAGGTGGCTTCACACCCATGCCCCCTCAACCCACACGCACCACCTACACCAGATCACAGCTCCTGAAATGGGAACCTTGCGCAGCCCTGCACCCTGAGGGCAGGCTCCTGTTTGACTCCGTCTGGAGTCACGCCCCCAAAAAATCGCTGCCCCTGGGACAGGTCCCCGCGGCGGCCAGCGACGGAGAGGCTGCCGAGCCGGCGTCCGCGTAAGACTAAGAAGGAAAGGACTGCGATCAGCCATCCCCGCGGTCCTCCTGGCAAATGTCTGCTCTCTCCCAAACAAGTTGCATGAACTGCGGCTCCTCAGCAACAGGAGGGAACTGGGCAGCAACACCCCAGTCTTCTGCTTCACTGAATCATGGTTACACGACGGCATCCCCGATAGTGCCCTCCATCTCCCTGGTTTCAGTATCATCCGAGCAGACCGTGACAGCGTGCTCTCTGGGAAAAGGAGAGGGGGAGGCATCTGTTTCTACATCAGCTCAGCCTGGTGCTCCAACCCCTCTGTTCTTGCCAAGAGATGCACCCCGGACCTGGAACTCCTTCTGGTAAACTGCACACCCGTATACTCACCCAGGGAGTTTTCCTCCTTTGTCCTTGCTGGGGTGTACATTCTCCCTGATGCTGATGTCAAAACGGCCCTGCGTGAGCTCACCGATACCGTCACACAGTGGGAGACGTCCCTCCCGGCCTCGTTATTCATTTTCTTGGGGGACTTTAACAAGGCCAACCTACGCCAGGAGCTGCCACGCTACCACCAGCATGTCACCTGCCCCACCAGGAACACCAACACTCTGGACCACTGTTATACGGTCCTGAAAGACGCATACAAGGCAAACCTGTGGGCAGCACTAGGTTCATCGGATCACTGCATCATTCACCTGATACCCACCTACAGGCGACGTCTGGAAATGGCAAAACCAGTCCTAAGATCCAGCAAAGTATGGTCGGATGAGGCCAAACTTCAACTTCAAGCCTGCTTCGACTGTACAGACTGGAAGGCTCTGGAAACACAGAACCTAGATGAGTGGGCAGACATTGTATCCTCGTACATCAGCTTCTGTGAGGACCAGTGCGTACCAACAAAAATTCGCAAACACTACCCCAACGACAAACCATGGTTCTCCAATAAACTTCGGCAACCGCGCAGAAGCAAGGAACTGGCGTTCAAGTCTGGCAACCGGGAGGAGTATAGAAGTGCAAAAAACACACTAAACAGGGAACTGAGAGCCGCCAAAAAGAACTACGTGGAAAAACTGGAACATAACCTATCCTCAAGGGACACAAGGACTGTCTGGAAGGGGCTTAAGGCTGCCACAAACTACAAGGCCCCCCCCCCCCAGCACGCAACTCCCAGCACCGAGTTCGCCGAAAACCTCAGTGAGTTCTATTGCAGATTCGAGAACCTGCCAGTTCTAGCAAGGTCCCCTGAGCCTCCTGCCCTCTCCTCTGACTTAGCTGCCCCGCACCCAAGCCCACCCCCTCTAGCAGTGAACAAGGACGATGTCAGGAAACACCTGGCAAAATTAAATGCAAGGAAAGCCTCAGGCCCAGACGGAGTTTCACCAGCCTGTCTGAAAACTTGCGCGCAGCAGCTCGCTCCTATTCTCTCATCCATCTTTACCAAATCTATCCAGGAAGGCAGGGTCCCAGCTTGCTTCAAGAGGTCCACAATCATCCCTGTCCCCAAAAAAACATGGTGTCTCAGACCTCAACAATTTCAGGCCGGTGGCTCTCACATCTGTCATCATGAAATCCTTTGAAAGCTTGGTTTTGCCTCTCCTCAAGCTGTCCACTGAAACCCTGCTGGACCCGTTCCAGTTTGCGTATAGAGCAAACAGGTCTACTGACGACGCCATAAACATCTGCCTGGAGCTCGTAAATGAACACCTGGACAAACCTGACTCATACACCAGGATCCTTCTACTTGACTTCAGCTTGGCGTTTAACACCATCAGCCCCCAAATACTTCAAGAGAATCTTGCTGCCCTTGGGGTCCACCCCACCCTTTGCCTCTGGACCACAGATTTCCTAAACAACAGATCCCAGGTCGTCAAGCTGGGCACTATCATCTCTCAACCAAGGACCACCAACACAGGGGCCCCTCAAGGTTGCGTACTGTCGCCGTTCCTATTCTCCCTATACACCAACAATTGCAGGTCCACTGCGGACGCTGTCAAAGTCATCAAGTTCGCCGATGATACCACTATTGTTGGCCTCATCTCTGGGAATGATGAGCATGAGTATCGCCTCCAGATTGACAGAATTTGCCACTGGTGTAAGGAGAACGGCTTGGTCCTGAACAATGCAAAAACGGTGGAGATGATTGTAGACTTTAGGAAACATGCCACCACTCCACCCCTGATCAGCATTGACGGCACGGTAGTTGATAATGTTCCCTGTGCACGCCTCCTCGGCACGACAATCTCTAAGGACCTGACTTGGAAAGCCAACACAACCACCACCCAGAAAAAAGCCCAGCAGAGACTATTTTTCCTACGCCAACTAAAGAAGTTTGGTATGGCCCGCGAGCTTCTGACGAGCTTCTACACAGCCACAATTGAATCTGTCCTCTGCTCCTCCATCCTGGTCTGGTATGCTGGCTCTTCCGCCAGCGACAGACACAAACTGCAGAGGGTCATCAGATAAGCGGAGAGGATCATCGGGAAACCACTTCCCTCTCTTGATCAAATCTTCAACTCAAGACTGCGCTCCAGAGCTCAAAAAATAGCTAATGATCCGTCCCACCCAGGCTTTCACTTCTTCAGTAGACTCCCCTTAGGCCAGAGATTCCGATCCATCTACACCAGGACCACGAGGCACAGAAATAGTTTCTTTCCCCAGCCGTAAACTATCTGAACTCTTAGAACTCTAAACCTGACCACACGGAAGCATACTGCTATGTAAATGTGTTCATATGTGACCAATTGCTTTAACTGTATCTTTATATTGTTGATGCGTGCATGTAGTTGTTTTGTATGTCCTGCTCTTTTTTAACACTTGCCCTGTACTTTGCCAAATCTAATTCCGGGCACGGCCCAGTCGTGCTTGGCGAAATAAAATATTCTGATTCTGACATATATTGTTTGTCCCAAGAAAAAAAAAATGTTTTCTAAGCATTTTAATGGGAAAAATATGGCAAAATGAAAAAAAAATGCATTACTTCTCAGTTTCTACCAATTCCAGTTCAAAAATAAAAAGTGCCACAGTAGATGAAAACCATGCCACCAGTATTATGCCCCCAAGTATAGATGGCCAGATGTGTCCCCAGCATCAGAACCCCCCCCCCCATGTTTATTATTTATTATTTATTTATTGTATTTATAAAGCGCCAACATATTACGCAGCGCTGAACATTAATTTAGGTTACAGACAATATTTAGGGGTGACATACAGCAATATGACAATACAGGAATACAAGAAAACCAGATCACACAGCACAGTATTAGTACAAGGTAATGCTTAGTCAGTCACTGGATGGAAGCATGGAGATTAGGCAAGTTATATTCACTCAGATGCATAGCATGGGTTCACAGTAATGGAGGTGCCAGATCAGGTAGGACACAAAAGGAGGAGGACCCTGCCCAAAGGCTTACAATCTAGAGGGAGAGGTAAGGACACGAATGGCAGGGGACCAGAGTTCAGCTGTAGGTTTAGAGCACTTGTGAGGGGTAGTAGGCCAGAGTGAAAAGGTGAGTTTTGAGGGCTTTCTTGAAGATGTTGAAGGAGGGGGCTGCCCTAATGGGTGGAGGTAGGGAGTTCCATAGTGTTGGAGCAGCTCTTGAGAAGTCCTGGAGGCGTGCATGGGACTGGGTGATGCGGGGGGCGGTTAGGCGAAGTTCATTGGAAGAGCGGAGTCAGCGGCTAGGTGTGTACCTCTGAGTAAGATCGGAAATGTAGGTTGGACAGGTTTTGTGGACAGATTTGTAGGTCAGACACAGTATCTTGAATCTGATTCTGGACTGGATAGGAAGCCAGTGGAGGGATTCTAGGAGGGGATCTGCCGTGGTGGAGCGATGGGAGCAGTGGATAATTCTGGCTGCCGCATTCATGATGGACTGCAGTGGGGCTGTTCGGGTCATAGGGAGACCAGACAGCAGGGCATTGCAGTAGTCAAGGCGGGAAATTATGAGGGCAGGGATGAGGAGTTTGGTGGTGGCAGAGGTCAGGAAAGGGCAAATCTTACAGATGTTACGAAGGTGGAAGTTGCAGGACTTTGTGAGGTTTTGGATGTGGGAAGTGAAGGAGAGTGCGGAGTCCAGGGTGACACCCAGACAGCGGGCTTGAGAGGTAGGGCGAATGGTAGTGTGGTTAACAGTGACATGCACATCTGGGAGGTTTGTGGATGGCCGGGGTGGGAAGATCATAAATTCCGTTTTGTCTAGATTTAGTTTCAGGAACCTAGCAGACATCCAGGAGGAGATGGCGGATAGGCAGGAGGAGACCTTGTCCATGGTAGTGGTGGATATGTCAGGGGTGTGGAGGTAGATCTGGGTGTCATCTGCATACAGATGATAGTTAAAACCCATGGAGGAGATAACCTTGCCAATGGAGGATGTGTATAGGGTGAACAGTAGGGGGCCAAGGACCGAACCTTGGGGGACTCCCACCGAGAGGTGGTTGGGGGTGGACGAGGACTCATTGAAGGTGGTCGTGAAGGAGCGGTTGGAGAGGTAGGATGAAAGCCAGGACAGGGCGAGATCGTGAATGCCCAAGGACTGGAGGGACTGGAGGAGTAGGGGATGATCTACTGTGTCAAAAGCTGCTGACAGGTCAAGGAGGAGGAGAATGGAGTATTTACCTTCAGCTTTAGCTAAGGCAAGGTCGTTGACCACTTTGGTGAGAGCAGTTTCGGTTGAGTGGGCAGGCCGAAATCCAGATTGGAGTGGGTCTAGCAGTGAGTTGGCATTGAGGTACTGGGTCAGGCGTTTGTGAACCAGACGCTCAAGGAGTTTTGAGGCAAAGGGAAGGAGGGAGATAGGACGGTAGTTGGAGGGTAGCGAGGGGTCGAGTGAGGGTTTCTTGAGCAGGGGTAGTACAGTGGCCTGCTTGAAGTCTGTGGGGAAGGTGCCTGAGGATAGGGAGAGGTTGAACAGGGTAGTGAGGACTGGGGCCAATTCCGTGAAGTAAGGCTGGAGTAAGTCAGAAGGGATGGGGTCAAGGGGGGAAGTAGTGGTATGTGAAGTCTGCAGTAGGTGGTTGACTTCCTCGGTGGTAGTAGGAGTGAAGGATGTGAGGGGAGGATAGGGTGGAGGAGGAGCTGGTTGGGAGGGGGTGGGAGGTGAAGATTGGAGATTGGATATTTCCTGGCGGATGGAGACAATTTTGTTGGTGAAGTGGATGGCTAAATCTGTGGCAGAGAGGGAGGAAACGGAGGGTGGGGGGGTGGGTTTAAGCAGATGTAGCCAGATGTGTCCCCAATATCAATAACCCTTAGTATAGCCAGATGTGTCCCTTGTACTTGGCACCTCCCAGTATAGATAGATGCATCCCCTAGATTACTGCCCCTCATTATAGCCAAATGTGTCCCCAGGGATAGTGGTCCCCCATTATAGCCAGATGTGCCCTCAGGATTAGCATGTGCACACTGTATTAGCACCCCCCCCCCATTATAGCCATATGCCCCAGTATAAAATTCTCCACTCAAAGTCTGTAGCTTTGGCCCCATTATTTTGCCCCTTAGCTGCACATTTCTCTCACCCCCATCAGCGGTCCTCACACCCCCAGTATGGATAGCCAGATGTGCCCCCTCCAGATCACTTAAAAAAGACCCTGCAAGCAGCCTCTCTCCCCTCACCTCATTCCAGCGATCAGCCTGCAGCCCAAGCCTCCTTCTACCACTCTGCACGCAGCCCTGTGTTGCTGAACATCTGGGTCCTGGCTTGATGATGTCATCAAGCTGGGACCCGAATCGAATATTCAGTATTACGGGCTAAGTGCAGAGCAGTGAACAGAGGCTTGGGCTGCAGGCTGATCACTAGAACGAGGTGAGGTGAGAGAGGCTGTTTGTAGGGACTTTTTTTTTAAGTGATCTGGTCATGGAGGAGGAGAGATGAAGGAACACTGCAGCTGGCTAGCTACTGCAGCGATCATTCATCCATGGGGGGGGGGGGGTCTCTAATTGCTTAAAGGGAACAGCTGAAAGTGGCGGGGGACATGAAAGGGGGTGTGTTCGATCGAGGAGGGGGAAATCCTATAACTACATCCTCGTGGCTTTGATAAAGTCACAGAGGATGTAGATATACTGTAGGGGTGAGATAAGTGGTTAAGTAGAAGAAATATATTAACATGAATTCATGCATTTGTAAAATGTATGTTTAAAAGTGATAGTTTTATATACAGCTGTTCTCTACAGGCTATAAGTATATGTATGTGTATCTGTGAAAGGAAATGAAAAAAAAATCAAATTTGCAGATAATTGTAAGTAATGTGTTATGCGTCTACTTCAGCTATTAGTAGTATAAGGATATAAGGATATTCTGTAGCTGGTATTAAAAATAACCCAAAAATATAGCAACTTATATTTCCAGGTTTTTACACTTTTACTTTGGTCTAAAAAAGTATGTAATTTCTAAAGAGATAATGGTCTCTCCTGATCCTTGTCGGGCCTACATGATGGAAAAATACCTCTGCACTCCAGGAGCCTATTAAAAAAGAATTCTTATAGGCGTGAAAACATTGTAAAGTTCATTGATTCCTCGTTAACATGAGAGCCTAGACATCATTAATTCATTCATTAGCCATAAATATTCACAATTCCTCTTTGGTATTGTTTGAGAGAGCTTCCAGATAATGATCCAATAAAAGCTCCTTTCTTTCAAGGGCTTCCAATATTGTGATTAACGGGCTAATCTGTCTAAAATGCATAGGTGCATGATAAATTATCCAAATATCCAATTTTCTGGACTTTTCAGCTGATGTTCACTGAAAGAAAGCAACTTTTTGGACATGAAAAGATGACTGCAAAAGCTATAACTTTTCTCAGCCATTCTCTACTAAGGAAAATGCCAAGTATCTAGGGAAAGGTGAGAACCATTGCATTGAATTAGAAAACAGGGCTATGTAATGGATGGTAGAAAAATGCATCTTCACACTTACAGGACATATACAAGTTGCATTCATGCTACCAGTATGAAGTCTGCAGATACTTCCAAAACATTGAGCCCCATTATAGACAAACTAAGGACACACTTTACTACCACCACTTCTTAGTTAATATAGAATGCTTTGAATAAGGATGATACCATTTGTCGTATTTTTCGGACCATAAGACACACCTGACCATATGAAACACCTCGGCTTAAAGGACAAAAAGCATGGGAAAAAAATACTAAACCTGGTCCATCCATGATGCAGTGAGGTTTGGTGGAGCTTTTTCTTATAGAACTAACCCTCCTCTATACTATCCAAACATAGCCCACTAAGTTCTCGCTCTCACACATGCTGTCCTGATGACCAGTACCAACAATGCTGTCAACCCAACTTGACTTTCAGGTCTCTACCTATCCCAGACCAAGGCTGACTTCCTTCACTCACACAGTGACGTCACTCACAAGCAGGAAAGATGGTGCTGTCCCATAAGAGCAGTGCTGCCTTCAAGAGATCTGATGCTGCTGCTGCTGGCTCAGGAAAACTGGAAGTTCCAGCTGCCAGTGAGATGGGAACAGCCTGACCACCTAGACAGAGCAAACCCTAGCTCCGAATCAAGCCTGGGAAATTTCCCAGTACTTGTAGCTGCAGCATGGGGGCCAAGGATACTAAGGATGTAAGCTTTAATTAGGCGGGGGGCACTGCCACTAGACCCACCAATAACAGCTGCCCACTGCTCCATTTTATTACTGGTGCCGATGGTCTTGCGGGTGGGACCATGGCTTCCGACATCTGGGCCAATCACTGCACTTGTTCAGTAGCAGTGACCTCTGACAGGTCACTGCTGGGGCCACAGCTCCTTTATTGGAGCCAATCACCGCACTAGTTCAGTAGCAGTGACATATCAGAGGTCGCTGCTACTAAATGAGTGCAGTGACTGCTGGCTCCGATAACAGAGCCATGGTCCCACCCATGACACCATCAGCACCAGTTACCAAACAGTGGCGGTGGCCATGATTGGAGGGACTTGTGGCAATATTTGCTAAGTTGAAAAGAGTCAAAGAGTAATCTTGGTCATATTATTACATAGTAACACCTTCTTCAATTGCTACAGGCTGTATAATCAATGTAACCTTAAAGAGACTCTGTAACAACATTTTCAGCCTTATTTCTTCTATCCTATAAGTTCCTATACCTGTTCTAATGTGGTCTGTCTTACTGCAGCCTTTCCTAGTTGCACAGTGGCTGAATTATCTCTCTTATCTAATCTAATTTTCTTTTCTTTGCCGGCTTTGTCAGCTGAGGCAGCAATGTGCTGCTCCGCTGTGATAGGATAGTTATGCACACCCCCTCCACGACCCCTGCAGGCTCTGAGCCTGTCACATGCTGGTTAGCAGCCATGTTTTTTGTTTGTGAACACTGCCCAAAACTGGCAATTACAAGCCAGGATCTCAGCAGGGAATGGCAGAAACAGCAAAGAGGGGCCCAGGAGAACATAATGAATAGAATGGTATGCTTTTTATCGTAAATTTTAGAGTACAGATTCTCTTTAAGAAAATAAAAAAAACCTCAAAGGTGTTTTGGATTCTGAATGAGGCACAGAGAACTTAACACTAATATAAATCAACATCATTAAGATGTAGTGAATACGACTGAAAATCAGAAAGGTGCAGTACAAGAGCATGTTTGCTAATCAATAAAATGTTGTAAAGGTATTTAGCAAAAATAGATTAAATATCTGAATACCTCCCTTACTTTGGAAAATGTGATGGAGCCTGAAAGGATGGTAAATCCAGGAGTCACTCAGATAACCTAGTTAAACACGAAGCAGGGCTTTTTGGTGCCCTCACTGCCCTGCTTTGCTTTGAGTTGTGCCGAAGCTTGGCACAGCTATAGCAGTAATGCTATAGTCTGCACCACGCACATAGGTAATTTGGGGATATGGCGATTGCCAGGCCCTGGATTACTTTTCCATCCAAGTTGCTACAATTCAGAGAGGAAATAGTAACACCACTCTGAATTTTTGCAGCTGCAGGGTGAGCCATTATTGGCCCAGACCAAATGTACGTGTTAAACAGAGCAGATAGGATATTTTTTCAGGGATAAAGTAATATGCAGTGGTGTATATTGAGGGTTCCTGTGCCACCACCACTTCCCCCCCCATTATGCCACCGCCACTGCTGTCTCCCATCCCCGCTGCCTCCATGTTGCAACATCACTCGGACCTCAGATCAGCGGCGAACGAAGTGAGCAGAGAGTGCACGGTAGTACCCGTGTATATAGAGCACTACACATATGGAAGTGACATCACTTCCCAAATGTGGAGTTAAGCCATGTGGGTATCATGCGCCTCCTCTCACTTCTGTCACCTCTGATCTAACATCTGAGTGACACTGTGACATGGAGGCAACTGGGACAGGAGACAGCAGTGGCAGGCAGCACTAATCTGAAGTCTAAGCACTGTAAGTAGAGGTAGTAAGTGTGTGTGTGTGTGTGTGTGTGTGTGTGTGGGGGGGGGGGGGGTGTCACCTGTCACTACCTTAACTGGGTGGCACCTGTTACTATATAAGCCAGGGTGGGTATTAAACTGGAGGCACCTGCCACTACCTAAACTGGGGTGACTACGTATACTGAGAGCACCTGTCACTACCAAAACTGGGCTATTTACACTGGGTACACATGTAACTATCTAAACTGGGGTGGGGGGGGGGGGTGCTTACACTGGGAGCAACTGTCACTGCTTAGACTGGGGGGAGACTATTTATACTGGGGGCACCTATCACAACCTAAAGAGGTGGGCTATTTGCACTGGAGGCACATGTTGCAAAGTAAACTTGAACTGGTGGGAATGGTTGCCTATTCTGGGGACACCTCTCACTAACTAAACTGGGGGGGGGGACCTATACTGGGGACACCTCTGGCTGCATAATACTGAGGGGGAGGGGGGGTTACACCTGGCTACCTATTAGTATTAGTGGGCCTGTGTAACTAATACTTTTGGGGGTACTTTTAGCTACATAATACTATTTAAGGGGCACATCTGTCTGCCTAATACTGCTACATGGGGGACTCACAGGGAAACTTAATACTGCTAATTGGGTAATGGCTGTGGCTACCTAATATCTAAGGGCACTTCTGGCTACCTAATAGGCACATAGCTACTTACTGTAATTCTGTTATCTGGGGAGAATGGCTACTTCATTTATGTATATGCAATTTCAATATTATTAAAATGCAGAAACCCGTTATCTTTGTTCTTATTTTTTAAATATGAGAATGTTTATAGATTTTTTTCCAATATTGGTAGTAACAGTAGCATAAGTCAAAAACAATTAAATAAAATAAAGAATGAATTTAATATAACATAACATAGTTGCAATCCAAGGCATGTAAAATTCAGACAGTACATAAGCTAACTTTAAACAAAAGCATATAGTATGCTTCAAAACAGCATACTATATCAAAATAATCAATAGAGCAGAAGGTATAATATGCAGGGACCCTCTAGAAGAGTCAAATAAAATCACCCATAATCATATCTTTAACTTACTGTGTCTTGGCCTGAAATTTTAATGTCTAAATTTGGAATTGTGGTGTCGAAGGAGTCAATCCAACTGACCATATCTTATTTGGTGGGTTGGTTGAAGGATTGGTAATCCAGTTTATAAAATGGGAGAAAAAATGGAAAAGCGGAGGAGCGATCCTTAGTGTAAAACCAGATTTATTGAGTTAAAATGCGCATAAAACAATTGCACTTACTAGAAAGTAGATGCATACAAGCATATCAGATGAGGGCGAAGCCCTTCTCCTGGGACGCCGCCTTCTACATTCTCCGTGGCCTGCAGAGGTCGTGGTCTGGATAGAAGGGACAGGGGGTGGCTGGCCCAGGGGACTTGTGCGTGCTGGCAGCGTCACAATGCATTTCGGCGAATCCTCGCCTTCATCAGGTCCTGAGTTCACTAGCCTTTTCCAATATGAGAAACTTGGTACATTCTACAATTTCCTCTTGAAAATAAGAGAATTTCTACAGTAAAATAAAAGGATCCTGATAAGCATTTGTTTCCATTGACTGCACAAGACATCCTGTAAGATTCATACATGCCTTGAATGAAAACACATCAGGGAGGTGCAGAACATCTCTCAGAAAATGGGTGACGGATTTTCAATAATTATTGACTAGGGGACAAAACCAAACACAGTGTAGCAAGTCTGCATTGATATGGGCATATTTAAAGCAGCGCCCATTATGTAGAGGGCTTATCTTTTACAGGCAAACAGGAGAGAGATAGGCCTGGTGAAACCACTTAAGGTTAACAAGGCTATTGGAGGCAATAACTGTTGTAGTAGTAAAATAGACTTAAAAATCCCTCCAATAATCCTTAGTAATGCTATTCTCAGTACCTGACCAGCGCCAGACACTTCATTTCTAAGTGCAACAAGTCGCTAACAAATCGTTATAATATCTGTAGATTTGCTTTGTAGTGTTTTTTTGTAGGAGTAATTGCTCAAGACCTGTTGAAGTCTGGTCCACTGCAGACAAACCGGTTTGTGCCCTCACAGCATGCCTGAGTTTAAAATACCTGAACAGGGTATGTCTAGGGAGTCCAAACTCACATCGAAAATTTGAAAAATTTCTATCAGTAAAGAGTTGATGCAAATACTTAATGTTATGTTGTGTCCAGAAGAGCGAGTCAGGCACAGAAAGCATCTCTGGGAGATTGGAATTGAACCATCATGGGAAGCTAAGTGATATCGGAGTGATAGGTTCCCCAACATCTTAGGGCAGTTTTTATAAATTCTAATAGGGTTTTCTATAAGGGCAGTCCCCTACCATCCCCTGGAACTTTATATCTATAGATGGCTCCACATAAAGAGCTTGCAATATCTGCTTATGGGGTCTGCTTATGATCACTCATCCAGCAATGGATGGGACAAAGCTGCGCCGCCAAGTAATATAACAGAAAATTGGGAACTGCAAGACCACCTGTAAAGTATACATTTGTATAATATATAAAAGTTTAGGAGCTACAATCAATTTGATTATACACACTCTCTCACACACATTTAAGGCAAGAGAGGACCACCTCTTGAGCTTAGCCTCAATAGTTTCCAGAACCGGTTACAAATTAAACTCAAGAAACTTCTGCGGGAAATGCTGTACCCATACAACCATACAGTTAAATTATCTACCACCTGTAAACAGGAGCAATGGGAAATAAGGTGAGCATTAAAAGTATCTAGTGGGAAGAGTACTTTTGGACCAATTTATAGACAGAGTACTAAATGTATCACTAATATCCAACAACATCTCCAATGAGAGACCAGGGTCCGTGAGATACACCACCAGGGTGCTATGGGTGCTCCAGGGTGACAGCATAGGTGGGCGCTATAGTAGGTGCGATGAGAGTGGAGCCAGGAGCCACGAAGCACAGAGAGTGATGCAGCTCTGCTATACTAAGTATAGCTATAGCTGTGCGGGGGACTGGCGGTGTATGGCAGCAGTTACGTGGGAAAGATCTTTGATTAAGGTCGCAAGATGAGAGAATATTGGCGTGGGATCAATTCGGAGGATATTGGCGTGGGAACATTTTCTTAAAGGTACAGGTAAGTATTTCTGGTTAATTAAGATTAATAAGGGACTTTTTTCATTGTTGTGCTTTAATTTAATTTTATCCTTTATGGAAATGGGTAAGGGGTCCTTTTATCCCTATACTCATTTCTCCAGGATGGGGGTGGGCATCTGGGGTCCGCTTCTTAAGGGGGACTCCCAGATGCCACATCAACCCCCCCAGGGAGTTGTCGCCCCCACCTCCTACTGGGGCACCAGAGGTGGGGAAGAGCCTCTTGTCCATGGATTGGACAAGGGCTCGGGGGGAAAGGGGAAGGCTTGACCGCCATGGACCATGCGGGCTGGTATAGCTCAGGGTGTGAAGCCCCACATGACCGGGACTCCGCATTCTGGCTATACCAACCTGCATGAGAGACATGGGGTTAAATATGCTTGGTAGGGGGGACACCAAGCCATTTTTTTAAAAAAATTCCCACACTCAGCACATAGAAAATAATAATTTAAAAATAGGAAAAGAGTATTTTTTCACACTATCTTTTTAACATATCCAGAAAATTTGGTGTTTCTACCATGTAAGGGGGCTTTGCTATTAACCTCTAAAGTCGACGGGTTTTGTTTCATTACAACTGTCATTTACCGCATTTAAAAGTATATTTTTTCCTTTGAAAATCGATTTTCTCAAAAAGTATAAGGTCTTTTTGAAAATGTTTTTCCTCTTGTAGTCACTATCCTCCTCTCCATACCCTGCAAATTTGTTGTTTCTAGCTTGTAAGGGGGCTTAGCTATTAACCGTTAAAGGAGGCCTACCATTAAAGTCTATGGGAAAAATGTGATCGCAAACGTTTTTTCAAAAAAATATGCGTCCCGCCATGGACGCATATAGCTGAAGTTCGCCCGAACTACCCGCCGGGCAAACCGTTCGGGCCATCTCTACATATGATCAGTATATAGGGATATGCTCTCCTCCAGGTAGAAAGGGGTGTACAAGCACGCAACCTGAGGGCATAGGGTACTGCGATCACAATCCTCATGCCAGTGGATAGTGCTCTGGCTGGGATTTACAGTTAGGTCCTTTAAACATTTGGACAGAGACAACTTTTTTTTTTCTAATTTTGGTTCTGTACATTACCACAATAAATTTTAAATGAAACAACTCAGATGAATTTGATGTATGAACTTTTAGCTTTAATTCAGTTTAGTCTTCAACAAATAAAATGCATGCTCAGTTGGGTTAAAATCAGGTGACTGACTTTGTCATTCAAGAATTTTCCACTTCATTTTTTTAATTAACCTCCTTAGTGGTATGGACAAGCTCATCTCCTCCATTACCGCCGGAGGGCGCCGCTCAGGCCTCGCTGGTGCGATTTTGTAAATTTTTTTAAATCACGCAGCTAGCACTTTGCTAGTTGCGTGGGGGATTTGATCGCCGCTGCTCGCCACAGATCCGCCGCTACCCGACGCGAAAGGAGCCCCCCCCCCCCCGCATACCCAGTGCGCAGCCTGGCCAATCAGTGCCAGGCAGCGCTGCGGGGTGGATCAGGACTCCGGATGACGTCACAATGTCGATGACATCGATGCCGTCATCATGATCATCGCCATGGTGACGGGGAAAGCCCTAAAAGCAATCCCGTTCAGAGCGGGATTTCCGGACGGGCTAATGCGCCGGCGGCGATCAAAGGGTAGGGAGGGGGACACCACAGGAAGGGGGGGGGGGGGGAATCATGTAACTAGCGCTGGCCGCTGGGCTAGATACATGATTTTAAAAAAAGCAAAAAATAGTGCTGCGCTGCCACCCTGGCGATGTTGATAAAACGCCAGGGTGGTTAACTACTGGGTTGCTTTGGCTGTATGTTTTGGGTCATTGTCCATCTACTGTATATCATTAGTCTTCACCACTGGGATTGAATTGTCACTATACAATGCAGGACAGTAGCACTGTAGTAAGAACAAGCATTTTAAAACACGAGTACATGAAAAAGAATGGCCTGACAAAAAAAAGGATAAAGGGAATCACTTAAATTATGCCTAAACCTTAACCTTCCTCTGTCACAGACCCGCATTTTGCAGCAAAGAAAGTACATTTTGGTGTCCAAAGTTGTGATTAGTGGAAAAGATGCAATTTGCATATCCGTAGGGGATAGGAGAGAGGCATGCCGATATGCAAATTGTGGCATAGCATAGTGGACACTCCACAAAGTCACAATTTGAATAACACTCAGGATTCTATCAGAAAAAAGGGCACAGCCAATGGCACCAATTACAAAAGCTGTTATTTGCTTCAAAATAGGAAAATTTGGGCACATTATGGTGCCTGCTATTGGGTGCCTCCGGACACTGAAATATAGCTTATTTGCTGAAAATCAAGCACTTCCAGATGCCAACATTTTCCTTCTTTGCTGCAAATCACTACCATATATAAAGGCCGCAATTTGCAGCAAAGAAGGTACATTTTGGTGCCCAAAGGCACCCAATAGCGGGCACCACCGTATGCCCAAATTTCCCTTCTTTGCCACAAATTGTATCTTTTATAAAAGGTGCCTATGGAAGTGCTCTTTTTTTTCTGTAAGGGCTCCTGCACCTTTTTTCCATGATTTGTTAAATCACATCACAGAAGATACAGAAGATGCAGTGTTACAGCTATAGATGCTGTTTTGTGCTTCCTAGCTCTTTATTAAGCTGTTGAAACTGCTTTCAATAATCCAGCCATGACGGACTGTCTTATATACACATCAGTAACTAATCAAGAGCAGTAACTGTTACCCAATCACACAGTGCCACGTCATGAACAGACTTGGTGGGGAGGGAACTGCAGAAGATGGAAAACTCCACCCACCTACCACAAATCAGGTCAATTTGAAATATATGTATACATGCATAATATGCAGCAATGTTCAGCATTGTAGAAAAAAAACTACTCACCACAAATGTATATGTGCTAGTCATTACACTAAAAAGCTTAAGATGCATACTCAGCCTTGGGAGATAGATAATGTAGCAGTATAGACACACGGAGCAACCAATCAGAGGCCTTGGGACAGTGGCATAGCAATAGGGGGTGCAGTGGTAGTGACCGCATTGGGGCCCCGGGACCAGAGGGACCCTCCTTTATCCATTGTATTAGCTTTTCACTGGTGCTATGCTGGTATTGAACAAAGTGGTAATCCTTAACAGATTCTTTCCTTACTCTGATTACACATCTTTGACACTGCAGCTGTCCTTGGTAGATTTTGAGTCTCCATATCAATAGGGTGCCTGAGACCCCATGCAAAACTTGCACTGGGGCCCCAAGCTCCTTACTTACACCACTTGCCTGGGGTCATGCAGCCAATTACACTTGCCCTCCCAATACAGGAAGGCAAAGCACCTACACCCCCTCCCATTGGCCTGATCTCCTCCTCCAGGCCCCGAGTTTCTACCTCCATCCCAAAAAATAAATCCTCTTTCTTTTATAGCAAAGGAATAGCCTGATCTGTGATTGGCCCAGGCAGTGGGTGTGAGTTTTGACATGCTGCCAGGTTGTAATTTTATGTAAAAATTTGAACATTGCAATCAAGACACCAATGATGCATTTATTGACAAATAAAATCTAAAGAATTCACAAGCTAATTTACGAGCTAAAAACTCTGCACTGCTTATGATTTTGACTGGGTAGATTATGCTATGCACCAGATTACTGTGGTCACAGCTGGGCAGCTGGAAGACAAAATGTTGATGACTGTAAATGGTGTGTCCTGTGACTATCTTTTCTGTAATGATGCTGTTGATTTTGCTCAAGGTCATTTGGCACAGTTTGAAATTAATGTAAAAGATTTGTATCCTATTGATTTATTGTTGAAGGTTACATATGTTAAATAGATGCGGAGAGGGTAATGGAATACCTTGATAAGTTCATACGTCTTGTTTGTAATATAGAAGGACTGATAGATAACTGTAATACACAGCAAGGTATACCACTGCCTGAGTCACTTTAAAAAATGGAGTTGATTATAGTCGGACCTGAGTAGCACACTATGGATTTAATTACACTTCCAGAAATAGTTGAAGCCATTGAGTATACCAAAAGATTTAAAGTAATAGGGATGCCATTGACTGCTGTCAATAACATATTACGAACATGCTAAAGATGTTTTTTTGTCTGTGCCGGCCAGCCAGCTTATTAAAATAGACAGGATTGTCAGTGAGGAGGCACTTCCTGAGAAACGGGAAGGAGAGATGTTGGATAAGTTCCGCAGGAGAGGTTATCTAGAACAGAGTTTGCAGCGACATCCTAGAGCAGGGTGGAGAAGACTGGCCCACGTTTTCCCTTTGTGTATTTGTGCCTTCAGTGCCTGCAGTGATTCTATTTCACGTATCATTCCCAGGCACTAGAGGATTCTGACTGACAGTTTTCTTGGTGTTCCAGAATTCTGTTACCCCCCTATTATGTCTTTCCTAATGGGCTCCCACAATACAAGACAAGATTGCCTCAAAAAAACAAAAAAAAAAACAAAAAAAGTAGTCACCAGTACTCAAAAGGGGATGTACCTCTGCTTGGAGTGCCACATGTGCAATACCATGTGGAGAGGTAAAAAATTAACCCAAGTTATGGTTATGGTGATAGATTCGGTCCTCCCTGACTGGAGGGGTAGTATTAGGGAGACTGCCCTGTTAAGGAAGGAGGCAGCTTGGATGAGGAGATTGGGGACCCTGGGTCAAGGAGGTTTGAATCACAATCTGAGTTTTTGCATCCACTGAATACTGTATAATGTTTGTGACATGGAATCCAGCGGCATTCTGGTATCTGATAGCTATCTGTCTTTTATATTTGTATTTTCTTTTTTTTTCATTCTAATTAATCTTTTTTGCTAATTGTTTTTAGATATCCCCGGGATGTTACATGGTGGATCTGCTGGTAATGTTAAATTGTTTTATTTGTTTACCTATGTTTTATATTCTAGTGCTGTTTTATGTAAGCGCAGTAGACCACCCTGGTATTTGATGCTGGTGCCATCTGCTGGTTGCTTAGCAACCTATGCTTAGGAGGTGTGTACCAGTGTTAAACCTTTTCTCTATGAGCAAGAGCCGTCTTAGTGATCTTTGAATGTGTCTATGAGTGGCTACAGTGTGCTTGGTCACTAGGTAACTGAAGGACACTGGGATGGCCCACCCTCGATCATTATTCAGTGCTGGTTTTCTGCAGATGCAGGTCAGCTGGTGTTTGTTCCACCCTGCTCCCCACTGCGTGTTTTGTTTATTTGTTACCATAGAGACTGGAGCTGCTGTCAGGAGCAGAAGTGCCGATAACGTCAGTTCCAACCTCGGCAGTGTAGATTTGTAGACAGCAAGGTGGAACACAATGAGGACTTTCACATCCCTGACAGTGTGTGGACAACGAGGATTGGTCTAGCTACATGTGTGGAGGCTGGCCTTGTTCCTGACTGAAAGAGGGCCTTGCTGGTTGGTGCGCTCATGCTGTTGTATGCAGTCGGCAAGTTAACAGCGCAGCTTACAGGTAAACTCTTTTTTAACAGGCATTTACATATTGAGTAATCGGTTGCCCATCAGGTCCACCATTTATCCCTCCCAGAGGGACACTGATTCACTGATTAGTGTTTTATCTGGGGAGGGTTATTTAAAGGTGGTTTACACATGTTTTTCTATGCTTTATGCAATTTAAAAAGGGCTCAGCTGCCTGAAACAGCGTCCATCATTGTGATTGCTTTCTTTTACATGCAATAAAAGGGCATATATTTACTGATTCCTGTGGGGTGCTGATCCATCCTTGGAGTTTGACTGGTGTATACTTCTTTGGACACAGGGGTAGGGATCGTTGCACACGGCTGTTAACCTACAGTGGTGCTCCTCCCTTGTATTTGGCTGCTGTAGTTGCCCTCCAACTGTCAGCATAAAACCAGTATTTTTTTTTCCTTGACTTCAATAGTATTTGAATTTGAATAGTGGCATATTCTAGCAACAATAATAAGCATAATGGAATTGCTACAGGGATCGTGTGTGAAATACTTGGATAGAAGCAAAGGGTGTATATTTACTGTATACATTGTGTCAAACTCATAGCTGCAGCAACCGCCTTGAAGGATTAAACAACTTAGATCTGGCCAGTGACCACCAGGTACTGCACAGGTTTCTCATGCAGAACATGCTGTATTTAAGCAACAGACAAGTAAGTATTTATCTTCTACGCAAATGACTAAGTATATACTGGGAAAAATGAGTATTACTCCATACACATACAATCAAAAATAATGCAATCCAATTTTATATTCATTTATCATTTGCCATATGCCAATGACACTGTCATATTTCTGGAAACAAGTAAAGAAGGTATGTAAGGACAAGTATTTAGAAAATGTTTATAAGCAGCTGAATACCCATGGCCATTGTAAGACGTGTAAGACAGTCAGACTCAGATCCCAATCGAGACATTAAACTGAAAGTGGAAAACTTGATGCGGGATGCAATGTTAGAACATATTATTGATAAAAAAGCATATGAATACATGGTAATGGATAAACCACAGATAACTCATATATGCTTGATTCCTAAGGTAGATAAATGCCTGGAGAGGTCACCGTGGAGACCTATAGTGTCCATTATAGATTCAGTGTTGTAGCCAGTATCAAAACACTTTCATAGTTTTCTGCGAAAATTGGTCATGAAGGTTCTAACTTGTCTTAAATTCACAACAGACTTTTTTTTTTTACAACAATTATCCAAAATGGCTACTGTGTACTGTGTTGTGGAATGTTGTCTACATTTTAATTGATTTTAAATGTGTTGGTATTCAATAAAAGCATTTATATATTTGATTATATATGGTGGTGCAGTGAATTCATACCAGGATTTCTTCCCTCTTTGTTTTCTCATGAACATTTATATTGATCCTGGGTTGCACTCTATTTTAGTTTAGGTAGTGCGGATCTATATTCTAATATCACTTGACAATTATCCAAAATGGCTGAGATTGGGAATGATCTAGTGTTCTGGATGTGCAGGGCCTGTTCTCATCAATCCCCCATGAAGAAGGAATCCACTGCAAAAAAATTGTTAGAAGCTCACATGAGTAACAGGAAGTGTTATTTTCTGATGGACAATCTTGATCTGGTACTAAGGAATAACTATTTTGAATGTTGTGGTGAATATTGCATTCAAAGACAGGGCAGAAGTATGGAGAACAGAACTAAGTGAAGTGTGGTCTGGTGTTAATCACGGAGCAGAAGTACAGACTTAAATCCAGTAATACCTCTTAGTAACTATCCGTACCATTCTGATCCAGTTCTGTATGATGCGTGAAGAAGAAACTTAATGTTTCGAAAGCTTGCAATAAACCATGTACAGTTAATCATTAACCCTCCTGGCGGTATGAAAAATTCCGCCAGGAGGCAGCGCTGCAGTTTTTTTTTTTTTTTTTAATTATGTAGCGAGCCCAGGGCTCGCTACATGATAGCTGCTGCTCAGCGGCATCCCCCCGCCCGCTTCGATCGCCTTCAGCGAACTCCGATCAGGAAATCCCGTTCAAAGAACGGGATTTCCTGGAGGGCTTCCCCCGTTGCCATGGCGACGGGGCAGGATGACGTCACCGACGTCAGCGACGTCGGGACGTCATTGGGAGTCCCAATCCACCCCTCGGCGCTGCCTGGCACTGATTGGCCAGGCAGCGCACGGGGTCTGGGGGGGCCCGCGCGCCGCGACAGATAGCGGCGATCGGGCGCGGGGCAGCGGTGATCAGTGTGCTGGTGCAGCTAGCAAAGTGCTAGCTGCGGCCAGCAAAAAAAAAAAAAAGTATGCAAATCGGCCAAGCAGGGCCGGAGAAAACCTCCTGCGCAGCTTATCCGAACTACGTTCGGGGTTACCGCCAGGAAGGTTAAAGGTATTACCGGTATCAATGTTTGTTCGTTTGATGTTGGTTCAAATATTGATAACCCAGTGAAACCTTGGCACCTTCTTTTGCAAACCCGGTTTTGGTGGACCTTGAAAGGGAATTATTTTCAAATAATTACAATTATTTGATACAATGACAAATACAAGCAGAACATTGTATGTAGCATTAGGACCAGAGCTCAGCTTAGCAATACAAATCTATACACTAAACAGTTGGCTTGACTACAGCAGGAACCTTTATAAAGCAGTTCTACATGTATTGGATAATTAATGAGGTACACCTTTCAAAAACTTTCAATGGCCCAAATTTCTGGGCTCAGCTACAGGTGAAACAGTAAACTACATGTTTTCCCAAAGTGAGCAAAGGGCTGCCTGTTGGGTAACAGAGGAAATTTAGCATAGTTCAACCATACACTGCCACCAGCAGGTGAAACTTTGCATTGAATAAACCCAGGCAAGAAGCATTAAGTACAGTACTTAGAAGCTCACTTTTTCAGATCATGCAAAATCCTATCAATCAACTGATAAGAACTAAATGCAGAAGGCAAAGCAGTTGAGTATGAGACAAAGCTAATAATGCATCCCTTTGATTTGATCTTTTATAATAAAAACTGTGTGCAGGAACTAGCGTCAGGCAGGAGGAGACAGGACGCTCACATAGAAATCTGAGGATCAAAAATTCAGAATATAATGAAAACATTTCCAGTAGATATAGAGTATTGGGTTTCAACCTGGCTGCAAGCGCCTCCCATTAAAGTCAGTGGGGTCCATAACGAACATTCAGTTTGTGAATTCTTGTTGCTTCGCAATGTTCATCCATCCTTATTTGGGGCCAGTTAACCCTGTATGCCAGATCACTCTATCAAATGAAAGGCGTATGCATATAATAAAAATGATTTCAATGCTAAAACTATCATATATTACATGTTTTTTTTTGTCAGGACATGTTTAAGAGACTTTTGTGTAATTAGCTCTTTTTAGAAAGAACTAAACCTTTGAAGAAAAAAGGAACAATTGCTCTACCTTAAGGGTGAAGCTGGGTTATTCTTGCCGAAAGCATGTCTATACTGTGTTGCTAAGAAACTGGAACATTTTATACATTGATTTATCAGCATCATAGAGGATTCTGTGCATCAAGCACTTAAACATTATATGCAAGAATTGGTGTTTGTGTTAGCACGTTGATAAAAAATATAATAGCATACGATACAATACTGAATATGCAATTAAACTAATATCTACAATATCTGATATGGAGACATACAACTTCAAAAGGAACCAAGGTCACAATGGATAAAGTGGAATAGCCACAACTATTAATGAGGAACTTCAGGTTCTCAGGTTCCATACAGCATTATTATGTCAACAGCTGGTTATTGTGAATAATATTCACAATATCAAATATAAAAGTTTGTGTAAAATGTGTACCCGAGGCAACATGTGACATGTTGAGATAAACATGTGTATGTACGGTACAAAACATGTAAATAACCAGGCTGGTTTACTTGTTGTATTTTGCTGCCTGGGAGAGTTAATTTTTAGGCATGGAAGTGACAGCTTCTGTCTTGCTGTTACCTTGTCAGGAATATAGTAAACCTCACTGATAAGCAGATTAGAGCCATAAAAGTTTTCCTGGCAGCCTATAACTTCAGAGGGCAGGGGGAGATGAAAAAGGTCAATAGTTCATGTATTTTAACTCTTGGACACTTATACCATCATGCTTCCAACACTGATGTCTGTATGGAGTAAGCATTGACATTTAGACCACTAGGTGGTCTAGAGGCACAGAGGGAGCACAACATAAGAATAACTAAGGGACACTACATAATAGGAACTTAGATGCACTATATAGGAGGTACAGATGGGGCATGATATGTAGGGCAGCATTTAAGAGGCACTAAGGAGCATACAATAAAAGGTAGAGGGGAGGTATTATATAGGAAGCATGTGGGCAACATTTAAGATGTGCTATTGAGGACACCAGAAAGGAGGCCTCCTTATACTTCACTATTTAAAGAGAAACTCCGACCAAGAATTGAACTTTATCCCAATCAGTAGCTGATACCCACTTTTACATGAAAAATATAATGATTTTCACAAACAGACCATCAGGGGGCGCTGTATGACTGATTTTGTGCTGAAACCCCTCCCACAAGAGGCTCTGGTACCGTACGGTACTCTGGGCAAACTGCCACAATGTAACAATGACACACACAGGAAATGGCTGTTTATAGCTGTCTGTTAAAGCCAGAACAGCTACATAATCTGCCCACAGTAACAATGTCACCATGTAATACATGTCAGAATGTGAATCTGGGAGAGGAAAGATTTTACAATGAGCAAACTCTGACTAAATCATGTATACATAATTATTGTAAAAATTAAGCACCTTTTTATATTAAATTATTTTCACTGGAGTTCCTCTTTAAAGGGCACTATAAATAGGCAGAGGGGTGTCACTATATATAGAAACATTGCAATGGTGGGACAGTATAGCTGGGGGCTCAGTAATAGCACTGCTTAAACTGAGAAACATGGAATGGGGGCATGTAAGAGAGGGTTTAGTTGGTGAATTATGGGTGTTATTAAAATTAAAGTAATGTTAAGCTATTCAACCATTACCATACCCACTCTTCTAAAAACACCTACTTTTTTAGACCATGCCACTTAGAAGATAAAATAACAATTTAGCTTCTATATTAGCCTTTTCCTCAATTTTTTTTTATTATGAAATTCCCTTAGGTGTGATAAGTGGTATTACGGTTATTGCAGATTAAAAAGGGACATAGCTAAAACATCAAAACTGCTCTTGTCTACAAGGTGAAATCAACCACTTGAGGTGAAGTGGTTATACTGTAGATTAAAAGAGTTATCTTTCCATTTCAATTTGCAGCCCTCCATGGCATTCCATAAGTGACATAAAGCTAAAGTTGCACCATGAAACAGTACTTTGGAGTGCAGATTATCTAACAAATTCCAAAATGGAGTAGCCCTTTTTATTATTATTTTCACACCTGGACCTGCACCCCTCATTTTTGCACACCTAAAACAGTCTAGTAATTAAAACAACCTATGTACTCATTATAATGTTGCTTGAAATTGGTTTGCTTGCATATGCATGTAAAACAATGTAAGCAAGCTGAAATAGCATTGGCCAAATATATATGTTCTGTGGAGCTAAACTGAGGGAATTGGTGTTTTTCTGAAAAATGAAATCACACTTTAAATTCTACTGGAAAATGAAGTTTGTTATGGAATCTTTTGCTTCCACGCAGGTCATTGAAGATGTTGACCCTCACCATCTGTATAATGTGCGCATTGTTTAAGTTCTGTCAGGCCAATCATGCCAAGTCAGAAGAATCTAACCCCAAGGACACAGCCAACATCATTTATGTATAACCTTGTGGAAGTAGCCTATTGTCTTTTTTAATGTTGAATTCTCTTTGTTAAATGAGCATGGAAAGATTGTTCTCCCTGTAGTGAATCATAACTTGACACAAGTGTGTTTTCCAGTGACTCTGATGCTTATTTCCTTTATTTATCGCAGTTTTCTCTGTTTTTTTTGGTCTATTGTTATTTGTATTCAGCATCCTTCAGATTTGCTCTTTCTTTACATTGCCATGGAAAGTATGGTGGCTTATATGGATGAAAGAATATGGATATTTCTGTTTTGTCAATAACTTTCAAGAATGTTTCAAGTTTTTACATTTCTTTATTTTTTTTTACAATTGAATTGCAGTCAGTATGCGTTAAAAATATATATATATTTGCCAAATACATTGAAATCACTAAGCAGAAGAAAACACATCCCTCCCCCAGTGCACTGATATTACTGCAAAAAACAAATGTTCATGAAAGTTTTCATTGTGAAAACATGTAACATTTTTGGGAAAATTTTGACCGAAGTGCAAATGAAAAAATGAACGTGAAGATGAGTTTGGAGAAAATGTTGGATCATCCCTAGTGACTAATGCGTTTGATCAATAGTTCTAAAGTCTGAGGTTTAAACTTCACCAAAGACAATATCCGCACAGAGTTTAACTGCTCTCTCTCTCTATTTTTATGTATTTTCCTCACCCATTAATGGGTTTATAGCCTTAAAGGGACTCCGAGCACACTTACCAGCCACTTGTTTTATCCAAGCTCCCCCTGGTATTGCCGCTATAAAATGCATGGGGTCAGACGACTTCATACAAAGTCATGCTATGACCCCTCTGGAGGTGCCTCTTGCAATGGCCATGCATGTAATTTCCTCTTTCTGCTTCCTTCACTTGTTCAATGGCCATGTGTGTCACTTCTTATTCCTGCTTTATTCACTTCTCTAACAGACTTCTCTAAGAATCTCCTCTGGACAGGGGTGACCCGGAAGTTCTAACTTAACCAAGATGGCAGCCGAGATTCATGCATCGAATGAAAGAGGAGAGCACAAGCTACAGAATGATATGCATCATTAAGTGGCGGGTGGGCATCACAGAGGCACCACACTTGCTCTGATTTATAAACAGGTAATTCATTAAATGCTCAGCAGGTAATTTTGTCGCCTTTGAGGGATATGTGTCTCTCTTAAAGGGCACTCTCTGGATGTTAGTGATTGCCAGCCTCACTTAGTTTAAAAAGATGCCTATGATTCCACATGCATATGTATTATATTATTTTATTACTATTTTATATTGTAACATTACTTTCATTGTTATTTTTGGTTGCCACACAAATCTGTGACACCTAAAAGATCCCAAGAAAAAATATACATGTTTGTTTCCATATTATGATAATATTTGATTTTGGAATACTGTATAGACTATTACTTAAAATATATAGGGCTTGATGCACAAAAGGGTGCAAACTCTGTTAGCACGCCTAAAACAACCTTTGGGCATGCTAACTAGGGTGCTAAGTAGTTTGCACGCCCAAAGCTTTTATTGATCGCATGCAAAGTTTAGCACTGCGCGGTGTGTGCGAAACGTCGCACCGGGTGCGGCTAAAATGCCACACCACGTGATGTTTCGGACGCACCGGGTGCGGCGTTTTAGGCGCACCCAGTGCGACGTTTCTTCCCACCACGCAGCTCTAAAGTTTGCGCCCGCTAACTTAGCGCGCAAAACTTTGCGCGTCCTATAGGGCTTTAGGCATGCTAAGGGGCTTTTAGGCGTGCTAACTAAGTTAGCACCCTTTTGTGAATCAAGCCCATAGTGTGAGATTGTCTGTTGGTGCCCTAAAGCTGCTCCTTAATGTATTGTCTCAAGAAGTCGGCTTTGTCCTTTGAAATGCATTGCATTTTTTGAGTATACAAATTAAAGATGTTTGCTGAATATTTCTCATATTTATTCATCAATGGGGAGGTAGGTGCTACTTTGCCTATTTTTAATGCTTTAACTTTGTTTTAATCTGATTGGCACCTCTGTTTCACCTGTGTACTGCACATTTGATCCACCTTGAGTGGAGGGGTCTATCCTCATTTACCTATTTCTGCAGAAAGCAACAGTTTAACTTCCCTGAGGGAACGGGTTTAAGTTTCCCCACTGTCTATCAAGTGGTTGCTTATAAGTAACTCCCACTTGTGAGTATAACCTTACACTCAACCTTTTCCATTTTATTTTAAAAACTACACTATAGTGGGATCTCAATCTCCCTTTTATCTCTTAAGTAAAAATCTAACTCTTTATGCTACATTCTATTGCTCTATTTTAAACCATCTGATCTCTGCTCACCATAATTTTGATTTTTTTTGGTACACTACACAAAACACTGGTGACTCTCCATAAGTAAGCTAGTTACACTATGTCACTACTCCACAAGACCTACTAAAAGGGTCATAATAGGGGCTGATTAACAAAGCTTTTCTTTTGTATTATCTCTATGTACTTTTTTTTTTTAACTTGATCTATAAGGAGAGATAATGAGATAAACAAATAAGGGTGTTGATTCACAAAGTGTACTTATTTTTAACATTAAGGGCTGGTTCATACGGACGTCTGCCCCACGTTTACTGCCGGCGTCTGGAACTCATCATTTAATGCTCCCATCTAAGTAAATGGAAGCGCTTGTACCAGGCTTTTACCGGCGTTTGCGCAAACGTGGTGTTGCAATCCCAATTTTACCCATCGTTTTAGGTGACCTTAAACGGTACATGTAGCATCCAGGGTCATTTAACCGGTGCGTCTAGTGTCCCCCTATGGGGATGAAAAATGCCAACCATGATGGGAAGCCACTGATAGCTGCCGAAAGCCTGAACGCCATGCCACCAAGATGTTGGGCAGACGTCCATGTGAACCAGCCCTAACTGCAAGGGGAACAAATGCATGAGATAAACAAATAAGGTGAGATAAATCATGAGTTAAGTTAGATAAGGAGAGATAAATCATGAGTTAAGTTAAATAAGGAGAAATAATTATAATCCTAATATTTGTATAGCACTTTTCTCCTGTTGGACTCAAAGGGCTCAAGAGCTGCAGCCACTAAGAATGCACTCAAGGGGCAACCCTGCAGTGTTAGGAAGTCTTGCCCAAGGAATTCTTACTGAATAAGTACTCACCCTAGCCAAGATTTGAACCTTGGTCTCCCATGTCCAAGGCGGAGATAAATTTTAAGTTAATTAGAAGGTGAGATAGTTCAACAGAAAAGCTTTGTGAATCAGCCCCACTGAGAGATAAATCATAGGGTAAGATGGCTACAATTCTTAAATATGGATAAAAAAATCCAAAATTTTATATTAAGGATGATTCTGTCAAAATTACACATAATTATAACTCTGTTTAAAGAGCATTAAACATCTATTTTACTGAGCTACAGGCCTTTAGAGCCAGATAACCATCCTATGGAAAAATTGCCAAAGCATCTTCACCTTTCACTCCTATTTTCTAATTCCTAATTCTAGAAGGTTTAAACAGACCAATAACTTAAAAAAAAGTTACTGCAATTAGTAATATATTAAAGAATTCTTAAGTTGACAGCTGGGAAGGGCATGGATCCTCATACTTCATAACGTTCTAATCCCCCCCTGGCCCCAAAAAAAAGAGGAAGAAAAGAAAATTACCCCCAACTCTCAAGCAAGTATAAACCAGTAGCTTTCTTAAAGCAAGATATCAAAATGTTATCTAAAATGAAATGTCTATTACTGTTATCAGCTGATTTCTCAGTGTAGTGGGCTATATTAGGGGCAGATCATGCATAATTTTTCTTAAAGCATAAAAAAAGATTCACTCTTTATGCTTTACATGAAGAAGAATTTTATTTTGCATTTTTTACCATTCATGCCATTTTTTATATTATTAGCTGGTATTGCATAAAGTTCATAATGGAGGACTTTGGTTTCAAGGGTTCATTTATAAATTATATAAATTCTTTGTATGATATTTGCTGCACCAGTCTTTGAAACTACTACTTTTACTTCCAGTATTTTACATGTTTGTAAAGGTAACCTGAAGTAAGAGGCATATGGAGGCTGTTATATTTTTTTCCTTGTAAACAATACCAGTTGTATGCCACTCCTACTGATGTTTCTGGCATCGGTAGTGTCTGATTCATACACCTGAAGCAAGCACATAGCTGATCTAGTCAGGCTTCAGTCTCAGAACTTCTGATCTGCATGCTTACTCAGGGTCTATTGCTAAACATATTAGAGCTGGTGGTTCATCAGCACAACCAGGCAATTTGCATTGTTTAAAGGGAAATAAATATGTCAGCCTCCATATCTCTCTCACTTTTGAGGGCTCTCCTTAGGGTTTCCCACTCACTTCATGCCTAATTATGAATAAGGTGACACTGTATAAAATGGCACTTTTTCCAAAGTTGACCAATTTTTTCTTAAAATTACCACTGCTAATTAAAAACAAAGGCTCACATATGATTCACAATAGAATATCATGTTTTCTCTGGGCGATCAGGACCCCCTTAGCCAGGTTATCTGTTGACACAACTAGAGGTGACTTCTCTCTTTCTGAAATCAGGTCTTATATCATCAAAGCTTCACTAAGATTTGTTATTGAATGGAGGCTGGACATAAAGGACCTCTGTCGCGAAAATCTTAAAATTTAAAATACATGTAAACACATACAAATAAGAAGTATGTTTCTTCCAGAGTAAAATGAGCCATAAATTACTTTTCTCCTATGTTGCTGTCACTCACAGTAAGTAGTAGAAATCTGACATTACCGACAGATTTTGGACTGGCCTATCTTTCCATGGAGAGTTCATAGGGTTTTCTTTATTTTTAAAAGCACTTAGTGAATGGCAGTTGCTCTCTGTCCAACTGCCATTAAGGTGTGCAGCAAGCAAGGAGACTGGCCAGGATCTTTGTATAAATCTTTTTCAAGGAGTGTCTTTATAAAGAATAATAAAGGCCATACTAAGAATCCCCCCATGAAGAGATGGACTAACCCAAAACCGGTAATGTCAGATTTCTACTACCTACTGTAAATGACAGCAGCATAGGAGAAAAGTAATTTATGGCTCATTTTACTATGGAAGAAATGTGCTTCTTATTTGTATGTGTTTTACATTTTAAGATTTCCAGGACAGTTCCTCTTCAAGCAAAATAACCTTTCCTAGGTTTGAGCTGAAGAAACGTTTTCCACACATATGCCAACCAATTTATTACCCAGTATTTTCAACAAGTCATTCTAGGATACAAAGAGGGCATGCAATTTAATGTACCCCCTTCTTGGCCTATAAAGCAAAAATACCCTTCTTTTTATCAATTTTACATTCCTTTTGAAGTAGCATAGTCAAGTATGAATATATTTTACACTTTACTTCATTGTATCCTTACCTATGAAAAAAATCTGTTTTATGTTTTCTGAAATTCAACAAACTGTACGATAATTGAAAACATTGGTTGGTTTATACTAAGTTATCTAAAAGTAGACCTAAAATGCCATTTCACTGATCTGTGCATTTTTAGCCATGTTTGGGCAGGCTCTTGTACGTAGGTCCCCTACGGATACGGCTGGCTCAGTCTTGCTAGGGAATCTAGTATTTTAACTATAAATGCCCCTTCTTTCCTATAGTCCTTAGATGAAATAGGTAGTTGAACATTCATATCTATAGCAGGACTGGTGTAACAGAAATGTAATTTGATTGTGTCTACATGGCTTATCATTCTTAAAGGGAACCTGAAGCGAGGACAATTATTTAAAATAAACACATTACGTAGCTGCAAATTAATGTTACATACTAACCTCACTGTCAGTTCCTTTCAGAGGCTCACCATTTTCTTCTTACAATGATCCCTTCCAGTTCTGACAATATTTTGTCAGAACTGAAATATACCAGTTGCTGACAGTTATTTATCAGCAGCTGTCAGTTACAACTGAATGTGCCAGGTAATGTCCATGTTTCCCAATGGCTCAATTGGGTGATATTACAGTTTAACAGTGTGCTGACCTGGAAGCTGTTAGGGGGTAATGGCCATTTTTAAAATGGAGGATGGAGAAATCCATTGATCACAGTGGACAAATGGGACACGGGAGAAGAGAAACAGATTAAGTAGTAGACTACACAGGAAGTAAGTATGACCTGTGTATAGTTATTTTGACTTTTTTATTTTCACTTCAGATTCTCTTTAAAGCCTGTAGCCCATTGCACAATCTATACAATATAGAGTTGACATACAATAAATGTAAAATCTGTTTGCATCTGTTCAAGCTCGTGAAAATATGTCTATGTGCAAACTGTGCTTCTGTCTCTTCCTTACAGTATCTTCTGTCTTTATCAGTCAGGGTGATATATGTAATTCAAACTTGTCTAGAGTAAGTTATAATAAAAAGTAGTCTTGCCACAGAAGTAAGATGATTTGAAACTTCACACATCAGCTAACAAGAATTGACAAGTACACCTGATCTTTCCTTCTGTGATGTCTAGCTATCACTTACCGTATATAATGGGCTATTGATTACAGCAGGTTTAATTGAAGTCCTGAATCTTTTTTTATTTGATTCTTGGTGAGAAATGGTCACTTCAGGACTTGTGATGGCTCAGAAGTAGCTAAGGTAGCTACATCAACAATTCATATCAGTCTGTACTACTTAAATGCTTATGCTTACTTCAGTTTTTGTCAATCATTGAGGTATTTAAAGTGACTTATGCAATTCCACGCACAAAAAATTAGGTAAATTGACTATGTGACACAACACAATTCTTTAGATTTTTTGCTTTTTCTCAAGAGCAAGTCACTACCCCCCCCCCCCCCCCCCCGATGATAATTATTCCCTAAAACAGGTTTACTTTTAGATTGGACTGACACTTGTCTTGATTTGTGTAATGTGTGTTTATACATAGCTTTAAATTAATTTTCTGTGATAGGGAGCACAGACACCTCAAAAGGTTAGAATCAGTTGCCAAAGCATGTCAAAGTTTTAACTAAGGCAGGGGCCCATATGCAATTCATTTTTTTCTCTTGAGTTTTCTCCTACGTGATATTTTAAAACTTGGCAATAAAATGCCTTTTAAATCAGCAGCACGCAAGAAAATACTTAAAATAGTTTTGATAGTAATATTTCACCTACTTTATGATACTTTTTCAGTTTAGTTATTCTAAATAGAAGATGAAAATGTATCTCCTAGGAAAAAACTCAGGAGTAAAAGTTAATTGCATATTGGCTAGGGAGTCTAAATGATAATATAGTTTTCACAAGAGCACCCTGCTAGGAATAATGGGTCACCACCAGTGGTGGAACTAAGTAACTTGGGGCCCTAGTGTGAGTTTTAAATGGGGCCCCAAGTACTCTATTGATATGGATCCCCAAAACCTCTCAAGGACAGCTGCAGTGTCAGAGAGGTTCTTCAGTTTTGATTTAAATGTGTCCAGGGTTGGAGCTTTCTTGATTACATTTGGCAAGGCATTCCACAGGGTAGGGGCAGCATGACAGAAAGTTCCGTTTCCAAACCAAAGGATTTTAGTTTAACTCTGGGGGTGGTCTAAAGACCCCCTCAGAGATATGGGTAGAATATCTAATTTAGTCTTTATCTAATTTTTAATTTACTACTCATGGAAATTTGAATCAGTTACATAACTTGTTCCCCCAGTGCCCCCTAGTTGAAGAAGCACAATGTATATTGTGCTCCGCAGATGGTTCTCCTTTGTTGCACATTTTGTTACCAGGGTTACATAGGTGGAGACAGAGTCCTACATAGTAGAATGCTTTCTTATGTTTTGTCCATGTGCACTACTGCGGCAAACTTCTTCTGTTAAAATCAGTTGTAGGATCTGTGTATGTGTAGGCAGGTACTGCAGAGCTAAATCAGTGAAAAGTCCTTTACTTTATGAGGGACACTAGATATCAAAATTTTGATCTTCAGTATCATGAAAATGGGCTACATTTTTCCTAAGGATAACTCCATTCCAGGAACAGATGTTTTCCTAGCAAGTTGCAAAGCTTGTTCTTATCTGTGGAAAAGTCTAGTATTAGCCTGTGATGTCAAATAAATCATGTCTAAAGTACCTAGTCAGGAATCCAGCCACAGGCCATTTCCTCTACAGCAGACCTTCATTGCTATAGGCTGCAATCTTCTAATTTCTCAGTCTGTGCCATGCCCTCTGTAGGCTGAACAGCAGGATGATGTAATATAAGCAGCAGCTCAACTAAATCCCTCAGCTCAACTGCTTTAGGCAATATAATCAAATTTCAAGACAGGAAGTTAAGCTAAGAAAACAAACACAGCTTTATTTGGAAAGGTGTCCTTTAGAGCACTTTGATTACTATTATCTATTAGAAGACATACAGGATCTTCTCAAAAAATGAGCATATTGTGATAAAGTTCATTATTTTATGTAATGTACTGATAAACATTAGACTTTCATATATTTTAGATTCAAATACACACAACTGAAGTAGTTCAAGCCTTTTATTGTTTTAATATTGATGATTTTGGCATACAGCTCATGAAAACCCAAATTTCCTATCTCAAAAAATTAGCATATTTCATCCGACCAATAAAAGAAAAGTGTTTTTAAAACAAAAAAAGTCAATCTTCAAATAATTATGTTCAGTTATGCACTCAATACTTGGACGGGAATCCTTTTGCAGAAATGAGTGCTTCAATGCGGCGTGGCATGGAGGCAATCAGCCTGTGGCACTGCTCAGGTGTTATGGAGTCCCTCCATGTTATGGATTGCCTCCATGCCACACCACATTGAAGCAGTCATTTCTGCAAAAGGATTCCCGACCAAGTATTGAGTGCATAACTGAACATAATTATTTGAAGGTTGACTTTTTTTGTTTTAAAAACACTTTTCTTTTATTGGTCGGATGAAATATGCTAATTTTTTGAGATAGGAATTTGGGGGTTTTATTAGCTGTATGCCAAAATCATCAATATTAAAACAATAAAATGCTTGAACTACTTCAGTTGTGTGTAATGAATCTAAAATATATGAAAGTCTAATGTTTATCAGTACATTACAGAAAATAATGAACTTTATCACAATATGCTAATTTTTTTAGAAGATCCTGTACTTCGATTTCTTCATGGAGATACATTTTGATTTATAGTTTATTTGATACTATAACAGAGGGTAGATTGAAAGAATCAAGTAATGCTCATGCTCTGCCAGCAACAGTTAGACTATAAGGGTGTCAAAATTGGAGACAGAAATCAAAAGGGAAAGATCTAAATAATGGAGTTTAAAAGAGCTGTACAATGTTAATCTGAAAAAACTCTACATATTACTTAAATGCCACACGTAATACATTTATATATATTTTTTTCCATGCATACCTACAACTTGGAAACCAGTAAAAATAAAATCCTCTCCGAAGTTCTATTTTTAAAATTCAACCATTAAGAGAAATATAATTACAACAAGCCAAAAGGATGTATAGATATTACTATTCATTGTAACAATTAAAATCACCTTTATTATTTTAATATATACTTTTTTTTGGACTTTTGTTCCATTTAATGAACAGTAACCTATTTTATGAAAATTACTTTTTTTTCCTTTCTCTGGTTCACCTTCAAATCTTATTTTTAATTGTTTTAATGAAACTGTGTGAACAAACTTGGTTGATAAAAGAGGCCAGGAGAATCCCCAAGGTTCTTTATTCTGTGCTTTATTTTTGGTCTGCTGCTAACTGTGAGACCATTTGGCAGATACATCCTTAAAGCTTTCAGATAATTAGGTTTACAAAGAAAGGTGGATATTACATGAGCAAAGTTTTTGGCAATCTGTCTTCTAAACTCATTCACTCACTTGACATGACCTACTTGTTATTTGTGATATTATATTAGTTTCATTTAACCTCTGCAAAATAAACTTGTTTGTTTATTCAGCTCTTTCTCTGGTAACGATGCCTGTAAGATGTTCTAATTATATGAAATATTTTAAAAGGTTATATTAAATTCTTGACCATATAAAGTACATATAAAGTACTACTATTAATACATTAAGATAAACCTTTTTGGTTCTTACTTGATCAGTATGTGCCACTCTAAACCTCTTAAAAATAATACAACCTATCCTTGCTGAGCAAGCACAGTATGTGAGTTCATTTAGCCCTTGTTGATACAGCAAGCAGCAGAGAGCAATGACTACTGCTCGACAAGCCCCCATAACCTCCTGTGACCACAGTGTGAAGCAGAATGATCCAAAGCAAAGCCAACAAAATGTTTCTTGGAAGATCATTAAGAGCTGTAGAGTAAAATAGAAAATTCTGGCTGCTAGTGATGTAAGGGTGCTGAAGAGTGGAACGTTTCACTCAGCAATGCTGATGGTGTAAAATAGCCCTACTCAGTCATGGGGCCTGATTTAATTTCAACATGGCAGCACGGTGACGTAGTGGTTAGAGTTCTTGCCTTGCAGTGCTGGGTCACCAGTTCAAATCCCAGCCAGGTCAACATCTGCAAGGAGTTTGTGTGTTCTCCCCGTGTCTGCGTAGGTTTCTTCCAGGCACTCTGGTTTCCTCCCACATCTAAAAAATGCAGATAAGTTAATTGGCTTATCCTTAACATTGGCCCTAGACTATGATACATACATAGACATATGACTATAGTAGGGACTAGATTGTGAGCCCCTCTGAGGGACAGTTAGTGACAAGACAATATACCCTGTACTGCACTGCATAATATGTTGGCGCTATATAAATACTTAAATAAATAAGCATGTTCTGGTGTGGAAACTCGCTATTTTCCATGTATGTGTATAAAGGTTACAGAGATAGAGATAGGCCAAGCAAGAACTGATCAAGGAGTGAGGGATCATTCCATTTAGTGGACACTGCCCATCTATGGAATTCCGAGGCAGATTTTTCAGCAAGATGACAACCTTACAGTAGATCTATCAACTAATTACCTCTGTGGTAATGAGGTCAGGATCAGAATCAAGGACTGACATGGCTTTAAAGAATTCTTTGAAGAGAGTGCCACATGATCCTGAGGAAGACCAAAAGTCCAAGACCTTACAAGTCCTTTTAATAAGGAGATTACCATGGCTACTTATTTGGGTTTGTGACCCTGAAGCATTGGGACGAACTTGAAGTGCATTAAACAATTGTTCATGAAATTACTGAAATTATTTCTTGAACCTGCCAACTTCTCAGTAGCTGGCACTATGGCTGGAGAGGCAGAAAACAACACTCCATTAGCTGAAGGAACAGGTGTACCATCTTGCTGAGCCTGTTGAGTAGTGATCAACTGCATAAGCTGATATACTGCCCCTGAGTTACAAGATCTGATTATGTAGAACCTCCATAGTGTTTCTTTCTTTTTTTTGGGGGGGGGGGCTGTAATAATGTAAGGCTTGGTGGATTTCCTGTTTTCTTTTAGTCCCTATGCCTCTTCTACCGCTATTGTATTCACTTATAGACCCCCCCCCCGCATGAACAGGAGATTAGTAGCGTCTTCCTGACAACAGTTACTCCCAGGACTTCAGCGTGCAAGGTATAAGGACTGATGCCGAGAAGACAAGAGTACCACCAGAACCACATGAGACAATACAGATGTAAGGCCAGTCTGTCCAGGTCAGCAACTGGTGAATAGTATGGAATTGTAGGGCTTAGCCAATCCAGAACTAATCCAGGGTCATAAACAGTAGATCAGAGAAGCATGGTACAGAATTGTGGAGCATAAGCTGATCCAGTAACTATTCAGGGTCATACACAGTAATCAGAGATATTGCAATACAGAAGGATCAGGCATGGGCAAGGTCAGGTATAAATCTATGGTCAGTTCAGGCAGCAATTCACAGGAGAGTAAAGAGTACAATCAAGGTCAAAACACAAGCAATCAGTAGCAATATTAGTACACAGCAGTAACCCAAAGGCAATAAAATGCTATCATGGGCAGTTTGAATGGAACAGAACCAATCAGTGGCCGTCCACACAGGAACAGCCAATCAGTCATCAGCTAGTGATCACAGACAGACATGTCAGCTGGTAATTACCTTTGCTGGCACCTGAGTGAGTAGGTCAGATGCATAGTCACATGTGCCTGTCCTCTGACAATGCCAAAGTGTGGGCACACAGCCCCGCCTAGAGGGATGCTGGGGTTGCCACATGCTCTAAATGCTCTGAGGATCTGGCAAAAATGCTGGAACTATGAGGTAAGTTCCTAACACAGTTAAAAGACAACTATCTAAAAAAAAGTTGTAAAATTTAAAATGAAAAGTTATAAATTTACATTTCTCTCAGAGTAAAATGCACTATAACTTACGTTCACAGTCATTTACAGTAGGCAGTGAACACCATGTGACAAATTTGTCATGTTTTAAAGTGACCCTGAGCACAACCAAAAAGTGCAATACTGAACTTACCTTGGGCTCCCTCCAGCCCCCGTAGTCCATGAGGTCCATCGGCGACCTCTGGGCTCCCTCCGTTCTCCCACTGGTGGCTCCGTTAGCTGCACGACCCAGCCGGGATTCATGCACAACTGTGCATGTGCAGCCCATCCACGTGCACGCCACACTCGCTTGCCCATTGCTGTGAGCATTTTGCGCATGTGTGGTTTATTCTTTTGAGGCCTTGCTGATGCGCCGCACATGTACAATTTCACACGACTCGCACCTGGGTCATGCAGTTAACGGAGCCACCAGCGGGACAACAGAGGGAATCCAGAGGACACCAAGGGACCTCAGAGACTACGGGATGCTGGAAGTAGCCCCAGGTAAGCTCAGTATTGCACTTTTTGGTTGTGTTCAGAGCCACTTTAAACTTGCGCTTCTCCTCATGAGGGATTTTCAGTTATCTCTTTAATTACAAAGGCCCTTGTTGAATTGCAATTGTTCAGCCCAACAGCCAAAATAGTGTGCAAATAAGTAGGATAGCTGGCTGACATTTTTATATCGATCCTTTCCAGGAAGTATTTTGTAAAAAAAAAAAAAAGGATACTGAGAATCTCCTTCATAGGAGACATGGACTAGTCAAAAATCTATACTATCTACTGTAAGTGAGAGCAACATATGAAAAAAAGTATTTTATAGTGCATTTTTACTCTGGGAGAAATCTGTATGTATGTATTTTAAATTTTACGTTTTTTGCAATAGTTTCCTTTAATGAATTTCCTCCCATTAATACTACTTTTAATCATCCCTTCCTGTCTGTGATGGTCATCATTGTACACATAAAAACACGCACACACACACACACACACACACACACACGCACGCACGCACGCACGCACACACGCACGCACACGCACTTACACTTCTTTAATGTCCTGTAAAAGTAATATCCTGGTGTAGTATAAGCTATGGTCTAAATTTCTTTTCTAACTGTGAATCTACTGGTCACCTATTATCACATAATTATTAGAAACAATAAACATTTACAGACCAGATAAACTGATTTCATTAAACATTACCATAAAACTGTGGTTTTGTTACCACACAATACGCTTAATAAGTGTAACGATTGTGGAACTTTCTCCATGATCAGCGCACAATGCGTGCGCTGATACGGCGGAAATCCTCCACAAGCATATATTTGCAGGCACCCAGCAAAAGGTGCTACACACCCGTAGAGGGAAAATTCCTGTCGGCAGATGGTGCTGGGGGGTGCAGAGGAACCAATCCTCTGTACCTCCACAAATGCCAGACAGGAATTTGTACGAAGCGCAGAACGCAATCGCAAGAGAGGCGATTGCGAATGAGAACGAGCAAAGGGACAGATTGTATGTGTGTGCGCCAATCTAGTCACCACCCCGCGACCGCGCACACACAACAGCAGATATGAAATAGGAACGCGATCACGAGAGGTGCGATCACCAGACGTGACACAAGGCAGATCAGAACAGAATATGAGGTTAGCAAAGGCACAGCAAATAATACAATGAGAAGATGCGGAAAATAACAAATGCTAGCTAACCGCGAACACCGCACTCATTCGCAACAGTGCACGCGGTTATGCGCGGTCTCCATGTGATAAGCACAATAGAGACAAGTACGCCTAACTAACCATCGACAGACAAACATGAAACAGAGAACGCGAACGCTTGCTTAACGGTTACCTCACCGAGCCTCCAGCAAGCGGTCGTAGCAGACAAGACAGACACACGAAAACAGGGACAAGCGAGAGATAGGATCCACAGCACTAGCGAGAAGCGAGTGCGATCCAGGTACAGAGTAGCAGAACAGAAGGATCCACAGCACTAGCGAAAAGTGGCCAGCGCGATCCCAGAAGACAGAACAGAAGGATCCCCAGCGCTAGCAAAAAGTAGCTAGCGCGATCCCAGGAGACAGAACAGAAGGATCCCCAGCGCTAGCGAAAAGTGGCTAGCGCGATCCCAGAAGACAGAACAGAAGGATCCCCAGCGCTAGCGAAAAGTAGCTAGTGCGATCCCAGGAGACAGAACAGATGAGATAGCTGGTAGCAACCACTGCACCAGCTATGCTCCAAGAACAGAGATCAGAACGACTTCCTATCGACCACCGCTGGGACAGGACAGTTGCAACAGATAAACAAAACAGATAAACAATCCTAACTGCACTAGGGAAATCTGCCTAGCACAGTTTCCAGGAATTACTCTAAGCTGATCTTCAAACAAAGAGCATGGCTGACACTCCCGGCAGGAGTGTACACAGGACCAAATCCTTATGAACAGCAAAGCATTGTGGGAAACACATAGTACTTATAGTACACGCCTCCAATGAATGTGGCCAGGCAATTTGCATGACAACGTATGCAAATTCCTCTGCAAGCACAGGCTGCAAAACTGACAGAAGCTCTTCTTTCCAGAGTCCTGCAGCATGGAAATCAAAACAATGGTCAAAAAGCTGCCTGCCTGCACAGGCAGCTGAGCAAATCATCACAGTACCCCCCCCCCTCCAGGGTCGAATTCCAGACGACCCTCAAAAATGCTATTAGCAACAGACTCAAACTGAAGACTCGTGAAGGTCAGGACAGCCCGACAAGGTCCAATTCCAGAGTCAGTCCACCCGAAACCAACCTCATCGGAAACAGAAGCCACCGAAACATGCCCATCAGTACTACCAGTCTCAGTATAACACCCATCAGGACTGTGAATGCCAGAGAAGAAGCCATCGACACCCTCCAGACAATACCCACCACCTTCCAAGGAGCGTCCGAAAATACCAAACCTGCCACAATACCTGTTCGAAGTGTCCCTCACAATACAAAAGCCACCGTTGATCTTATCCAGGGTACCAAGCAAAATTTCTCTTGGAATCTCCCAGAACCTTTTGAAGCTTCACAGAGATCCCAAGAGGGCAGAACAATCACCAGGCTCACATGGAGAATTACCAAGAACCCCCATGGAACCAATGACAATTCCGGATTCAGAATTACGAGGACCCCCATCAAGATCAAGACTTTCAGGGACCACTTCTGGGCATGCAAGCAGGCAGGCCATATCAGAGCATGTCTCCACCGAGGAAGCATCTGAGTACGCTGGTAACCGAGGCACACTTGGGCTTTCTGGGTCACAGAGCACACTGGGGTACACCAGCACAGGAGAAACCTCAGGACATGTCGGGGAACTGCCAACCTCAGAGTTCGACACGAGGAAACCAAAACCAGGACAGGGCAGAGAATCATCACGAGCAATGGTCTCAAGCACTGGACTTTCAAAAGAAGACTCGGACTCAAATTCAGAAATTTCTGTAACTACAATATCATAATTGACTACATATGAGTGAAGCTCCACCAGAGCTGCAAAGGTAGTCAGCACAACAGCAATGCCTACTGAAGTGGGCAACACCTCAGAAGGACTTGGGGGGCAGGAGACATCTCCTACAAGTTCTGCTCCCTTTGGGAGGAACTCGGAGACCTCCAGAACATCAGACAAAACTTCAGGAACATAATTTTTCAAGTTTTCTAAGAAGGATTCTGAACTATCCATGTTACAGGGCAAAACTGGAACTTTATTTTGTGGACAGGGCAAATGTCCCAGGGAAGGTTCCAATATAAACTGAGACTGGATCTCATCATCATGAGCGGAATGTACAGGAATATCTACTAGAACACACACTGACTCCCCAACTTTAATCTCACTGCACCCCGAATTCTGCGTAGCAGTCAAACTAGCTTGCAACTCCAAAACTGCAGAAAAACAGGTGAGTATAGCAGCAATACCTAGACGAGCCTCTAGGGGCACTGCAGGAGACATTGTACAAGGCAATATTAACTCATCCAGAGTACAGGGTGCAGAATCAGCATTTTCCTCAAAACAAGAAAGGGACTCACAAATGTCAGTGCAAGTGGAGATCATGTTTTTATTCATGGTACAGGGCAGATTCAGAGAAAGCGTCTCTGAACAAGGCAAAGAAGGTTCAGCATCAGATTCGCAAAACCGAAGCGCTGTCTCACTCTTAGATTCGGCTAACAATGTCGAATCCGAGGAATCAGAACGCAAAACCTGCGAATCAAAATTCACATTAGGTTGTGAAACTGACGCTTCTATAGCGCAAACCTCCGCGATCTGCGGAGCAGACTGCAAGGCATCTAGGACCGAAACGCTGGAGCAACTGTCCCCAGGCCCTTACAGGTGTGAACAGGGTGAGACAGAGACTCATTTGCAGAAGAAATGGTGACATCAACAGGATAAACTTTATTAGGCTTAAAAATTTTACTTTTGACGCTGCATAGTCGAGAAATTTTCCCCATAGCAGGGTCACAGACGGAAGATCTCAAAGATCTGTTTCTAAATGACAAAGGATCCCACACATCCTTGAGGAAACCGGCAGACTCATGCCGATCACAATCTGCAGGAACATCCGAGAAACAGTCAGGCATCAGATCGCACAGATTCAAACTGCACACTGTCAGGAGAGAATCCTTCAGGATTCGCACAGGAATCAACCACAGCGGCATACTCATTCATTTCAGATTGCACAAAGTCAAGACTCTCATGCTTTACCCCAGAAAGGCAGGAACAATCATCTGACAACGATGTCTCTTTATTGGAATCAATTGGTTGGTGTGTGTCCAACTCATCCAAAATCGTTTGCCATACATAGATCACCAGATCCACATCATCCTTGTCACATTCATCGGAATCAATCAGAAGGTACATAGAATCGAGACAAGCATTCAAGACATCTTCGCTTTTTGCGATGTAAAAATCGCAAAAGGCTTTCCAATCAAAATCGAATTCTTCCAGCAAGGCCCCAATATCCCAGGAAGCAAATGGGGGTTCAAACAGGCCAGTATCCAAATAATCTCCATAGGGGTGGAGTTCAGGAACAAGAACAGATTTTTTAACTGCTTTAATGTAGTGTGCGATCCTACCTATAGCAGGATCCACATAAGCTTTGGATTGGGGCAAAAAACCTGGAAACTGATCAGCAGATGCATTATAAACATCATTATCATACTGCATGGTTTTGCACATTTCAGACTTGACAGAAATAACCTCTTTATTTGTGGTTGCAATGGGCAACGGATCTTTCCGCTGGGAAGCCTTCCTAGATCTTTTACGTTTAGACTTAGAGGCTTTGGATGGCTGCTTTTTAAAACCTGAAGTGGCAACTGACACATTGAACTGATTGTCATACTGAAAGGTTTTGCATGGAAGGGAAAGATCAGCTGACTTATCAGCAGCTACACAATCAATCAGAGCAGGTGGTAAGCCAGGCAGTTTAAACCAGTGAGAGAATATCACTGCAAGAAACTGATACAGATTATCATTCCAAGAATTGGTTTTTAACAGATCATATGCCCAGGTGAACAAATCGTTTTTTAAGAGCACATAGGCAAACAGAAGAGCCGACGTGGACGGATCAGGAATCTGAAAGGTGGGATTCAGACAAAACCTCACACATTCAGAAAGAAATTCCGCCTTGGTCTATCAATTAAGCCTTTTAAAGCTCTTAAAGACACAGGACCCAAACTCGACAAAATCGTACAAATCGGAATTTCCGTCTACACTGGGGTTTTGGGTTGGGCTGTTCATACTTTAACGATTGTGGAACTTTCTCCGTGATCAGCGCACAACGCGTGCGCTGATACGGCGGAAATCCTCCACAAGCGTATATTTGCAGGCACCCAGCAAAAGGTGCTACGCACCCGTAAAGGGAAAATTCCTGTCGGCAGATGGCGCTGGGGAGTGCAGAGGAACCAATCCTCTGTACTTCCACAAATGCCAGACAGGAATTGTATGAAGCGCAGAACGCAATCGCAAGAGAGGCGATTGCGAATGAGACGAGCAAAGGGACAGGTTGTATGTGTGTGCGCCAACCTAGTCGCCACCCCGCGACAGTGCACACACAACAGCAGATATGAAACAGGAACGCGATCGCGAGAGGTGCGATCGCCAGACGTGACACAAGGCAGATCAGAACAGAATACGAGGTTAGCAAAGGCACAGCAAATAATACAATGAGGAGATGCGGAAAATAACAAATGCTAGCTAACCGCGAACACCACACTCATTCGCAACAGTGCACGCGGTTATGCGCGGTCTCCATGTGATAAGCACAATAGAGACAAGCACGCCTAACTAACCATCGACAGACAAACATGAAACAGAGGACGCGAACGCTTGCTTAACGGTAACCTCACCGAGCCTCCAGCAAGCGGTCGTAGCAGACAAGACAGACACACGAAAACAGGGACAAGCGAGAGATAGGATCCACAGCACTAGCGAGAAGCGAGTGCGATCCAGGTACAGAGTAGCAGAACAGAAGGATCCACAGCACTAGCGAAAAGTGGCCAGCGCGATCCCAGAAGACAGAACAGAAGGATCCCCAGCACTAGCAAAAAGTAGCTAGCGCGATCCCAGGAGACAGAACAGAAGGATCCCCAGCGCTAGCGAAAAGTGGCTAGCGTGATCCCAGAAGACAGAACAGAAGGATCCCCAGTGCTAGCGAAAAGTAGCTAGCGCGATCCCAGGAGACAGAACAGATGAGATAGCTGGTAGCAACCGCTGCACCAGCTATGCTCCAAGAACAGAGATCAGAACGACTTCCTATCGACCACCGCTGGGACAGGACAGTCGCAACAGATAAACAAAACAGATAAACAATCCTAACTGCACTAGGGAAATCTGCCTAGCACAGTTTCCAGGAATTACTCTAAGCTGATCTTCAAACAAAGAGCATGGCTGACACTCCCGGCAGGAGTGTACACAGGACAAAATCCTTATGAACAGCAAAGCATTGTGGGAAACACATAGTACTTATAGTACACGCCTCCAATGAATGTGGCCAGGCAATTTGCATGACAACGTATGCAAATTCCTCTGCAAGCACAAGCTGCAAAACTGACAGAAGCTCTTCTTTCCAGAGTCCTGCAGCATGCAAATCAAAACAATGGTCAAAAAGCTGCCTGCCTGCACAGGCAGCTGAGCAAATCATCACAATAGGGTAATAGTGTTATGGGGTAACAGCAGGGCTCCACTGCTGTTCCCTGCCAGTTTTAATGATCAGTGGAATCTGAATAAAGCACTCCAGTTCAGGATAACTGACAGATTATGTCTTGAAGATGTGATTTATTCACAGTGTAGTACTCAAAAAGAAAGACTTTCCAAAAAGCAGAAAACAAGAAGAAGAACAGTTTTAAAAGGCATATTTTACCTTACAGAGTTGATGTTATAGGTCATACCACAAGGGAGGAAGCATTGGACTTATGTGCCAATAAAGTTTCCTTTCTGCATTTGATTCTCTTGTCAGATCATACAAGCTGTCAGTCTTGTCCCAGGGAGCCTAGCATGCTCTTGTGAGACCATGCCTAAATGGTCTCATACCTCTGGACTAAGCAATCTTCCTCTCCCCCAAGAAACTGCAACCCTAGGCTTGCCATGCATGTTAATTAATGCTAAAGAGTAATTCTGTCACATTCCTACAAGTTGGTAGCTGTTCCTTGAAAAGTCCCATGGCATGACCAAGTGATTTCATTTTTTTTTATTATGCTTACGGCTCTACTTTTTTTTTCCTTTGGAAGATGTGTGGTACTTCGGCATGAGGAGCAAAGTCGTACTTTTATATTATGCCTATTACAGTCGTTGAATCTAGATAGGATTCAGGTCAGATTCAGCATGTGTCTTGAGCTTCAGCACCTTTTTAATCTTTTAATCAATAAATTAGTGGTGCTCGGATACCTCTTTTTGATATCTGGATTGTTCCGGATCCAGATAGCAAAAAATCTGGATAAATCCAGATATCTGGATTCAAACCGTTTGGAAATCCGAGTCTATCCAGATTTCCGAACCCATTATCCGGATTGAAATCCGGAATCTGGATTGAAATCTGGAAGTGGCCTTTAAGTGGCCTTTAAATTGCTTTCAAAACGTCTTTTATAGTAAATGATGCATGAAGCATCATGTTTTTTTAAAGAAAAACAGCAATTGTTTATGTGGGGAGGTATACAAAAAACAAAAAACAAAAAGAAATGGCTGTAAATTAACATCAGGAGGTTCCAGACAGCGGTCGTGCAGCCCACATTGTGTCCAATGCACAACTGGGACATCACAGTTTTCAGCCCAGATATCTCAACAAAATTAAACAGTTATTTTTTCAACAGAATACAGCTATTGTAGTGGCGTAATAGCTGGTGGCAGACTGGCAGCAGAAGATTTGTTCTGTGTGGTGGGTAGAGAGCTGTTGTAGAGTTGGTGGTGGCTGTAACGATTGGTGTCAGCACGCAGAGAGAATCTGATTATTGGTGATCTGCAGTATCACCAAGAATGCAGATATATACCTGATTATTGATGATCTGCAGAATCACCGATAATACAGATATATTACTAACCTCTGGACACCTATAGGTATGTGAGTGTTTGGTGTAACAGTAGTACTTTGAGTAAAGCACCTGCTGAGCAGATGATCACAGGCAGTAAAGGAATACTGCTCTTGAGGGCACAGGAACCTTCCAGCAGCCTGAGACTCTCCAAGGGGTGGAATCTGGAGATAGGAAAGACCAGAGAGTGAATGGCACCTGAAGGTGGATGTCACTATCTGATCTGGAGACTATCTCTTAAGAGGAGAGATAGCTCTCGAGGTCGGGCACGCCTGGTTGGCAACACACGGACAGATTAAGTACAAAGACAGAAGGCTGATTCGGTATCCAAGGCAAGCAGGGTCTGGAAACGGAATATCAGATATGCGAGGTACCGAATCAGAGATCAAAGGGATAGTCAGTAAAGCAGGAAGTCATAACAGATATCAACAATGCCTAGTCTGGGTGTGAGGTCTTTGGTCTCTACACCCTGGAACTAGTCTGATGAATAACACCAGTTCCCTAGTCTGGTGTGAGGTCCGTGGTCTCTACACCCTGGAACTAGTCTGAAGTATAACAGATTGATAACGCAAGTTCCCTAGTCTGGGTGTGAGGTCCGTGGTCTCTACACCCTGGAACTAGTCTGAAGTATAACAGATGGATAACACAAGTTCCCTAGTCTGGTTGTGAGGCCCGTGGTCTCTACACCCTGGAACTAGTCTAAGCATAAACAGAATAACAGTACAAGTAATCTGGCTCAGTGTGAATTCCCAGGTCCACCTGGTTCAAACACACTGTTGGATCTGACTAAGGTCTGAGTGCTTCCACGTAGTGTTCGCAACGGCAGACAACTTGAGACTGGCCAGCAGTAACTATATATGGAGTAGTGCTCTCCGGCACCACCCCTAATTGATCAACCAATAGTAACCTGCTCTGGAGTCAGCTGATTGGCGTGATCAGCTGATCTCTCCTTGCCCAGTATAAGAGTTCTGCCTCTCAGCGCGTGTGCGCGTATTCCTAAGCCTGTGTGCACTAACAGACTCAGCCACACCAGACACATGCTGCCGCGTGCAAATCGCCGTGCTGGACGTGGAACCAGCCGCCTTACTGTTGTTACATGCGGCGGCTTTTCCGCGTTCTGCCCTGTTACCAGACACACGCTTTCGCGTGCAAACCGCCGCATTGGACGCGGAATCCGCAGCCTCCTCAGCAGCATACGCGGCGTCTTTTCCGTGTTCTCTCACAGTGGCCTGCTCCTTCACCATCAGCTCCATCACAGGCTCGGCGTCTTTCTCCTCCAATAACAGCAATTGTTTATGTGGGGAGGTATAATACAAAAAAAACAAAAAGAAATGGCTGTAAATTAACATCAGGAGGTTCCAGACAGCGGTCGTGCAGCCCACATTGTGTCCAATGCACAACTGGGACATTACAGTTTTCAGCTCAGATATCTCAACAAAATTAAACAGTTTCTTTTTTCAACAGAATACAGCTATTGTAGTGGCGTAATAGCTGGTGGCAGACTGGCAGCAGAAGATTTGTTCTGTGTGGTGGGTAGAGAGCTGTTGTAGAGCTGGTGGTGGCCTGCTCATTCACCATCAGCTCCATCACAGGCTCGGCGTCTTTCTCCTCCAATGTGCGCCGACGACCCTGCTGGAAAATGGCCGCTACACGCTGATGCACCTCTGCAGTGTGACTCCCCCTAACAGCTGGGCGCCCAGTGCTTCCACGGCCAGTGGCTAGCGGCGGAATGGACACTGATGCGGCAGAGCTGCCGACGGTGGCAGCAAGGCTGCTCCCTCTCCTCTTGCCCTTGCTTTTCATGCTGCCCCTCCCGCGGCTGCCAGTGCCAGCAGACACAGTACAATTTTATATGTGTCCAAATGAAGTGGGGTACTTGTACTTTATTCAAACCAGTAGTACTAGTAGATAGTAGCAGTAGTAGAACTTCAACTAACAGAGTGACAGCAGAGTAGCACACACTGACACACTAACTGTCTGTCTATCTGTCACACTGTAACAACACTGCAATTAAAGTAAGCTAACTCAATACAAATTAACTATATATAACTGGTTGTAGTAGACTAGTAGTAGACTAGTTGTAGTAGTACTAGTAGAACTTCAACTGACGGAGTGCACACTAACTGTCTGTCACACACTGACTGACTCTAACAGCAGCACTGCAGTAACTATCTGTAGTAAATGAAGCTAACACAGTAGTAGTACTCTCTCTAACAACTAACTACACAATAAAATACTGGTGTAGTACAGGTGTTTAGGAGCAATAACGCTAGGTTTAGCACAGAATTCAGCACTTTCTTAGCCAACAGCACTGGAGATGTCTCTCAGTGAGCAGTCACAAGTAAGGACGAGATTCTCATCATGGCGCCCGCCTTATATACAGGAGGGGCTGGCCAGGGTTCACCTCTGTAATTTATTGCTAGGGCTTTGGCTGGGAGCACTCTGATTGGCTCAATGACATCATGGACATCATCTCCGTGGTTACGCTATCCGGATACAGGTACCCGAAGTAGGTATCTGGACTGATTTCCGGATACCTAATACGTATCTGGATTCACTCGGATAGTGCATTCAAGATTTATCCAGCTATCTGAAATCCGTATCCGAGTTCAGATACCAGAAAAAAAGTTCAGATATCTGGATGGTTCGGGTATCTGGAATCTGGATGAGCATCACTGTTATTTAATACTATTGCAGCTTCCCTCATTTATACTCAAGGTTTGAGGAAGGGAGACAGTGCTATTGATCCATCTCTGTGATAAGCAAACCTGAGCTTATGTAGAAGTCGCCTTGGACACAGCTAAGGGGAATAAGCTTGATGTGGCACTGGTCAGGCTTTGATATAAGTGATTTTGTCTGTCCCATAACTTAGCTACAGTGATGGTCAGGTGGAGTTTGCAAGTGGTGGGACGGATGATAGGATAACTGTTTGCAATGGGAAGTGGTGTTGGTGGCATGTGAGGTATAAACAAATGTTCATTAGCTATCTGTGAGCTAGGGCAGAGGCAAAGAGCTTCAGCTGGCAATGGTTACATTTGCAGATGAACCAGGGATTAGCAAGCTTCTACTGCTCTCTGCAGTGAAAATACATGTTTTTACACTCAGGTAATGCTTGGGAATGCTTTCAAATGTTATCTGTTGTAACTAAGCGTAGTCACTGAAATGTTAGTTTTGGGAGTATATTCCCACTTTAATATTTATATTATTGTTCGTATAGCTATAACTTTTTCTCCAGCACTTTACAGAGTGCAAAACAGACAATAGTGGGAACCATAAATACCAAAATTGTTCAAGCAAAGCTGCAACATCAAGCAACACAAGTACAAAATATATAGATAGTTCATATGTGGTATGAAAACGTCCAACTATACAGGTACACATTTGTTTAAATAAGTGCAGCAGAAACACAAAATTCTATCGGTATGATCCTCCCTTTGGTAGCTTGCAATCTAGAAAGCAGTGCCATAGAGATACTAAGTAAGGAGATTACATGATTAGCAGATGAGGTAGTGACCTTTAACCTCAAAACCTTTTCAAAACGTGTTTGAAAACAAATGTGTTTTATGGGTGCATTTGCAGACTTCCAGTTTCTGAGCACAGTGCACAAGGTGAGTGCCATAGCGTCCAAAGTGTGGAGCAGATTTCCAAAGGAGAGGCGACTCATGTGAGAAGTCTTGGACGTGAGATTGAGAGGAGGTGGCCAAACTGGAGGAAAGGATAGTTGCACACGAGGAGCAAAGGTGATGTTGGGATGGTATCTGGAAATTAGAGAGGAAATATTTGGAGGAGACCACTTTTAAGAAGTTTAGGAATTTCAACTAAATCCTTTGGACAATTGATAGTTATTGGAGGGATTTACAAGTAGAGAGATCATCAGAGGAGTGGGAGGAGAGGTGGATAAGATGATTGTCAAAGTGACGGTTTGTATTTCGTGGGCCTTAGTAGGATGTAAGGCCTGCACAAGCATTTTAGTAGCCTCTTAAGTGAGGAAGGGAAAAATTTAAGATATGTGTTTGTGATAAAAGAAGCAGGGGTTGTTAATGAGGTAATATAAGGGCATACACCATGCTATCCTGTGAGCTAGTTCAGATTAAGGTGATCCGTCCCCTTTCTGTTCAGAGAAGCACTGCAAGGACCATTTAAGGGGCGATTTTGCTACAATGGAAGGAATAGGAAAAACGCAAAATGCTCACAAAATTACTTTGTGCAGCGAATGCGCTTGAATTTTTAAGAATAAATACATTGTATTTATTCTTTTCCAGATCAAAGGGTTCACTTCTTTACTGACGTCAGGTAATGAAAAAACGGAATCACTCTGCAAAAATGCCTACAAAAACCCTTACCAAAAACGTCCAATGAACAGAAATAGTTGGGAAGGGGAAAAAAATTGCTTCAACAAAGGTCCATCGTGAACTTTAACGTGATCGAAACGCAATGTGAACGAGGCCTAACCGAGCTTTTTGCCAGGTAGCTTTAAGAAACATTCACAGATTAACCATGATGACCAATGAGTAACAAACACCTAGTTACACATTCCTAACGTGAATTCTTCAGATCTGAAAGCCTCATAAAAAACTGAGCTTAAAAAAATAACAGGGTTTACTACCACGTAAAGAGTAGGTTCTATCACCAAACTAGTATGTGTTAGCAGTGCTACTACGTTTTTATCTTTGATCTTTCATTAAAAGTTATGTTTTCTTTTTTCTTTTTCTTTTTTCCCCCTTTTTCAAGGCTAATCTGTGTTTAAAAAGGAGGATTACTACCAACCCTGCTTCATGCAGAACAGTCTGGGTACCGGAGTACAAGTGAATAGCAGGCATTGGGGGCCATTTGCTATTTTATTGGGCACCTCTTGCACCAAAATTTCCATTTATTACCCATATTAGCATGGGCACCTATGGGGCACCAAGACTTCAACAGTGCTGGTATTTTTTGTATATAGCGGAGGTACAATAGCAGCGTAGAGAGGGGCAGTTAGGGTTCAACATGGGTGGGTGGTCAGTTAGGGCTAGGTATCACTAGAGGGAAGGCTAATTTAAGAAAAGGGTTAGGTTTAGTGATGGTAATTTTATATACCCATCTGAATTTCCATTGGCTAATAGTAGAGTATTGGTAAATTTACAGATTTTCTACTAGTAGTCAGTATCTACAGCCCCCAGTTTTAATTTGATTAGGCTGCTCCAGAAAGTGTTGAGCAATTATGATCATTTTTGCTTTGCTGAAATTTTCTAGAAAGGGTTCACATTTTCAAAAAGAAGAACATGAGGAAGAAAGTATATGGACATGAAAAAAATCTCATTTTTACAAAACAGGAATAAGAGCACATATTTAACCACTTCCCGACCGCCTAACGCACAGAGGCGGCCGGGAAGTGGAGCCCTTAAGGACCGGCTCACCTACAGAGGCGGCGGTCCATTTAAGGGCATGGGCGGAGCGATCGCGTCATCCGTGACGCGATCCTCCACCGGCGCCTGTCACCGCTCGCTCGCCGCAACATCCCGCCGGCTATACGGAAGCGCCGGCGGGATGTTAACCCCGCGATCGCCGCATACAAAGTGTATAATACACTTTGTAATGTTTACAAAGTGTATTATACAGGCTGCCTCCTGCCCTGGTAGTCCCAGTGTCCGAGGGACCACCAGGGCAGGCTGCAGCCACCCTAGTCTGCACCCAAGCACACTGATTTCTCCCCCCCTGCCCCAGATCGCCCACAGTACCCATCAGACCCCCCCTGCCCACCCCCCAGACCCCTGTTTGCACCCAATCACCCCCCTAATCACCCATCAATCACTCCCTGTCACTATCTGTCAACGCTATTTTTTTTTATCCCCCCCATGCTCCCTGCCCCCTCCTGATCACCCCCCACCCCTCAGATTCTCCCCAGACCCCCCCCCCCAGACCACCCCCCCCTGTTTACTGTATGCATCTATCCCCCTGATCACCTGTCAATCACCTGTCAATCACCTGTCAATCACCCGTCAATCACCCGTCAATCACCCCCTGTCACTGCCACCCATCAATCAGCCCCTAACCTGCCCCTTGCGGGCAATCTGATCACCCCCCCACACCAATAGATCGCCCACAGATCCGACATCAGATCACCTCCCAAATCCATTGTTTACATCTATTCTCTCCTCTAAACACCCACTAATTACCCATCAATCACCCCCTATCACCACCTGTCACTTTTACCTATCAGATCAGACCCTAATCTGCCCCTTGCGGGCACCCAATCACCCGCCCACACGCTCAGATTGCCCTCTGACCCCCCCTTATCAATTCACCAGTGCATTAATTACATCTGTTCTTCCCTGTAATAACCCACTGATCACCTGTCAATCACCTGTCAATCACCTATCACCCATCAATCACCCCCTGTCACCCCCTGTCACTGCCACCCATCAATCAGCCCCTAACCTGCCCCTTGCGGGCAATCTGATCACCCACCCACACCATTAGATCGCCCGCAAACCCGCCGTCAGATTACCTCCCAAATGTATCGTTTACATCTGTTATCTTCTCTAAACACCCACTAATTACCCATCAATCACCCATCAATCACCCCCTATCACCACCTGTCACTGTTACCTATCAGATCAGACCCTAATCTGCCCCTTGCGGGCACCCAATCACCCGCCCACACGCTCAGATTGCCCTCAGACCCCCCCCCCCCCCCTTATCAATTCGCCAGTGCATTAATTACATCTGTCCTTCCCTGTAATAACCCACTGATCACCTGTCAATCACCTGCCAATCACCTATCACCCATCAATCACCCCCTGTCACTGCCACCCAACAATCAGGCCCTAACCTGCCCCTTGCGGGCAATCTGATCACCCACCCACACCAATAGATCGCCCGCAGATCCGACATCAGATCACCACCCAAGCGCAGAGTTTACATCTATTCTCTCCTCTAAACACCCACTAATTACCCATCAATCACCCATCAATCACTCCCTATCACCACCTGTCACTGTTACCTATCAGATCAGACCCTAATCTGCCCCTTGCGGGCACCCAATCACCCGCCTACACGCTCAGATTGCCCTCAGACCCCCCCTTATCAATTCGCCAGTGCAATATTTACATCTGTCCTTCCCTGTAATAACCCACTGATCACCTGTCAATCACCTGCCAATCACCTATCACCCATCAATCACCCCCTGTCACTGCCACCCAACAATCAGCCCCTAACCTGCCCCTTGCGGGCAAACTGATCACCCACCCACACCAATAGATCGCCCGCAGATCCGACATCAGATCACCACCCAAGCGCAGTGTTTCCATCTATTCTCTCCTCTAAACACCCACTAATTACCCATCAATCACCCATCAATCACCCCCTATCACCACCTGTCACTGTTACCCATCAGATCAGACCCTAATCTGCCCCTTGCGGGCACCCAATCGCCCGCCTACACGCTCAGATTGCCCTCAGACCCCCCCTTATTAATTCGCCAGTGCAATATTTACATCTGTTCTCCCCTGTAATAACCCACTGATTACCTGTCAATCACCTATCAATCACCCATCAATCACCCCCTGTCACTGCCACCCATCAATCACCCCCTGTCACTGCCACCCATCAATCACCCGCTGTCACTGCCACCCATCAATCAGCCCCTAACCTGCCCCTTGCGGGCAAACTGATCACCCACCCACACCAATAGATCGCCCGCAGATCCGACATCAGATCACCACCCAAGCGCAGAGTTTACATCTATTCTCTCCTCTAAACACCCACTAATTACCCATCAATCACCCATCAATCACCCCCTATCACCACCTGTCACTGTTACCTATCAGATCAGACCCTAATCTGCCCCTTGCGGGCACCCAATCACCCGCCTACACGCTCAGATTGCCCTCAGACCCCCCCTTATCAATTCGCCAGTGCAATATTTACATCTGTCCTTCCCTGTAATAACCCACTGATCACCTGTCAATCACCTGCCAATCACCTATCACCCATCAATCACCCCCTGTCACTGCCACCCAACAATCAGCCCCTAACCTGCCCCTTGCGGGCAAACTGATCACCCACCCACACCAATAGATCGCCTGCAGATCCGACATCAGATCACCACCCAAGCGCAGTGTTTCCATCTATTCTCTCCTCTAAACACCCACTAATTACCCATCAATCACCCATCAATCACCCCCTATCACCACCTGTCACTGTTACCCATCAGATCAGACCCTAATCTGCCCCTTGCGGGCACCCAATCGCCCGCCTACACGCTCAGATTGCCCTCAGACCCCCCCTTATCAATTCGCCAGTGCAATATTTACATCTGTTCTCCCCTGTAATAACCCACTGATTACCTGTCAATCACCTATCAATCACCCATCAATCACCCCCTGTCACTGCCACCCATCAATCACCCCCTGTCACTGCCACCCATCAATCACCCGCTGTCACTGCCACCCATCAATCAGCCCCTAACCTGCCCCTTGCGGGCAAACTGATCACCCACCCACACCAATAGATCGCCCGCAGATCCGACATCAGATCACCACCCAAGCGCAGTGTTTCCATCTATTCTCTACCCTAAACACCCACTAATTACCCATCAATCACCCCCTGTCACTGCTACCTATCAGATTAGACTCCTATCTGCCCCTAGGGCACTCAATCACCTGCCCACACCCTCAGAATGCCCTCAGACCCCAGCCCTGATCACCTCGCCAGTGCATTGCTTGCATCTATTCCCCCCTCTAATCACACCTTGAGACACCCATCAATCACCTCCTGTCACCCCCTAGCACACCTACCCATCAGATCAGGCCCCAATTTGCCCCGTGTGGGCTCCTGATCACTCGGCCAAACCCTCAGACCCCCTTCCGATCACCTCCCCAGTGCATTGATTGCATCTATTTTCCCCTCTAACCACCCCCTGAGACACCCATCAATCACCTCCTGTCACCCCCCTAGCACTCCTATCCATCAGATCAGGCCCAATACAACCTGTCATCTAAAAGGCCACCCTGCTTATGACCGGTTCCACAAAATTCGCCCCCTCATAGACCACCTGTCATCAAAATTTGCAGATGCTTATACCCCTGAACAGTCATTTTGAGACATTTGGTTTCCAGACTACTCACGGTTTTGGGCCTGTAAAATGCCAGGGCGGTATAGGAACCCCACAAGTGACCCCATTTTAGAAAAAAAAGACACCCCAAGGTATTCTGTTAGGTGTATGACGAGTTCATAGAAGATTTTATTTTTTGTCAAAAGTTAGCGGAAATTAATTTTTATTGGTTTTTTTTCACAAAGTGTCATTTTTCACTAGCTTGTGACAAAAAATAAAATCTTCTATGAACTCGCCATACACCTAACGGAATACCTTGGGGTGTCTTCTTTCTAAAATGGGGTCACTTGTGGGGTTCCTATACTGCCCTGGCATTTTAGGGGCCCTAAACCGCGAGGAGTAGTCTAGAAAACAAATGCTTCAAAATGACCTGTGAATAGGACGTTGGGCCCCTTAGCGCACCTAGGCTGCAAAAAAGTGTCACACATGTGGTACCGCCGTACTCAGGAAAAGTAGTATAATGTGTTTTGGGGTGTATTTTTACACATACCCATGCTGGGTGGGAGAAATTTCTATGTAAATGGACAATTGTGTGTAAAAAAATCAAACAATTGTCATTTACAGAGATATTTCTCCCACTTAGCATGGGTATGTGTAAAAATACACCCCAAAACGCATTATACTACTTCTCCTGAGTACAGCGGTACCACATGTGTGGCACTTTTTTACACCCTAAGTACGCTAAGGGGCCCAAAGTCCAATGAGTACCTTTAGGATTTCACAGGTCATTTTGCGACATTTGGTTTCAAGACTACTCCTCACGGTTTAGGGCCCCTAAAATGCCAGGGCAGTATAGGAACCCCACAAATGACCCCATTCTAGAAAGAAGACACCCAAAGGTATTCCGTACGGAGTATGGTGAGTTCATAGAAGATTTTATTTTTTGTCACAAGTTAGCGGAAAATGACACTTTGTGAAAAAAAACTATTAAAATCAATTTCCGCTAACTTGTGACAAAAAAATAAAAACTTCTATGAACTCACCATACTCCTAACGGAATACCTTGGGGTGTCTTCTTTCTAAAATGGGGTCATTAGTGGGGTTCCTATACTGCCCTGGCATTTTAGGGGCCCTAAACCGTGAGGAGTAGTCTTGAAACAAAAATGACCTGTGAAATACTAAAGGTACTCATTGGACTTTGGGCCCCTTAGTGCAGTTAGGGTGCAAAAAAGTGCCACACATGTGGTATCGCCGTACTCGGGAGAAGTAGTACAATGTGTTTTGGGGTGTATTTTTACACATACCCATGCTGGGTGGGAGAAATACCTCTGTAAATGACAATCTTTTGATTTTTTTACACACAATTGTCCATTTACAGAGGTATTTCTCCCACCCAGCATGGGTATGTGTAAAAATACACCCCAAAACACATTGTACTACTTCTCCCGAGTATGGCGATACCACATGTGTGGCACTTTTTTGCACCCTAACTGCGCTAAAGGGCCCAAAGTCCAATGAGTACCTTTAGGATTTCACAGGTCATTTTGAGAAATTTCGTTTCAAGACTACTCCTCACGGTTTAGGGCCCCTAAAATGCCAGGGCAGTATAGGAACCCCACAAATGACCCCATTTTAGAAAGAAGACACCCCAAGGTATTCCGTTAGGAGTATGGTGAGTTCATAGAAGATTTTATTTTTTGTCAAAAGTTAGCGGAAATTGATTTTAATTGTGTTTTTTCACAAAGTGTCATTTTCCGCTAACTTGTGACAAAAAATAAAATCTTCTATGAACTCGCCATACTACTAACGGAATACCTTGGGGTGTCTTCTTTCTAAAATGGGGTCATTTGTGGGGTTCCTATACTGCCCTGGCATTTTAGGGGCCCTAAACCGTGAGGAGTAGTCTTGAAACGAAATTTCTCAAAATGACCTGTGAAATCCTAAAGGTACTCATTGGACTTTGGGCCCTTTAGCGCAGTTAGGGTGCAAAAAAGTGCCACACATGTGGTATCGCCGTACTCAGGAGAAGTAGTATAATGTGTTTTGTGGTGTATTTTTACACATACCCATGCTGAGTGGGAGAAATATCTCTGTAAATGGACAATTGTGTGTAAAAAAATCAAACAATTGTCATTTACAGAGATATTTCTCCCACCCAGCATGGGTATGTGTAAAAATACACCCCAAAACACATTATACTACTTCTCCTGAGTACGGCAATACCACATGTGTGGCACTTTTTTGCAGCCTAACTGCGCTAAGGGGTCCAAAGTCCAATGAGCACTTTTAGGCTTTACAGGGGTGCTTACAATTTAGCACCCCCCAAAATGTCAGGACAGTAAACACACCCCACAAATGATCCCATTTTGGAAAGTAGACCCTTCAAGGTATTCAGAGAGGGGCATGGTGAGTCCGTGGCAGATTTCATTTTTTTTTGTCGCAAGTTAGAAGAAATGGAAACTTTTTTTTTTTTTCTCACAAAGTGTCATTTTCCGCTTACTTGTGACAAAAAATAATATCTTCTATGAACTCACTATGCCTCTCAGTGAATACTTTGGGATGTCTTCTTTCCAAAATGAGGTCATTTGGGGGGTATTTATACTATCCTGGAATTCTAGCCCCTCATGAAACATGACAGGGGGTCAGAAAAGTCAGAGATGCTTGAAAATGGGAAAATTCACTTTTTGCACCATAGTTTGTAAACGCTATAACTTTTACCCAAACCAATAAATATACACTGAATGGTTTTTTTTTTTATCAAAAACATGTTTGTCCACATTTTTCGCACTGCATGTATACAGAAATTTTACTTTATTTGAAAAATGTCAGCACAGAAAGTTAAAAAAATCATTTTTTTGCCAAAATTCATGTCTTTTTTGATGAATATAATAAAAAGTAAAAATCGCAGGAGCAATCAAATAGCACCAAAAGAAAGCTTTATTAGTGACAAGAAAAGGAGCCAAAATTCATTTAGGTGGTAGGTTGTATGAGCGAGCAATAAACCGTGAAAGCTGCAGTGGTCTGAATGGAAAAAAAGTGGCCGGTCCTTAAGGGGTAGAAAGCCCTAGGTCCTCAAGTGGTTAATGTAGTTTTAATTTCTTAAAAATGTGTATCCAATGCATTTTTGTAAAAATGTCCACTTTTCAATTTTGAGGCAAAAATAGCTTATAATTTCTAGTCATCCATAGTTTACATGTAACCCAGACAGCAGTTTAAGCCAAGAGAGTTGTCTGAGAGACAATACATGAAGGTAATTACCTGGAATCAATAGCACTGTAGGTATAGAAAATGTTCTTGTGTTCATAACAGTTTAACCTCCACATATGAAGAGTAGGGGAGAAGAGGTCACCCTAAAGAATTACTCAATTTGTTTCAAAAATGTATCAAAACTCACATCAGTGGCGTCACATTTTCTGACCCTTCACCGAGGCTTCTTTCGGAACCTATCAGTGATGGGCCTAGAGAAAAGCAAAGACACAATAAGAGTGGGTGATATTATTAGTAAATGTTTACATTCAGAAGCAAGGTTGATTTATCACCTCAACAAATGGCCCTAGTGGGCTTAATGAAGAAATCGATTTTTCAGGTTTCCTTTGATAAGACCTCATTTATAAATCTCTCTCAATTTATTTTCTGTATACTAACAGGTATCTCTTTTCCAGATCTGTTAACTTGCATGATAGAAACAGTGTGTGGTACTTTCTATGTGCAGTATGATCCAATTCATTAGTATCAAGCACTCAAGTAATCATCTAGGGCCAGTGTTGAACCCATAGTAAAGAGGAGCCACAGTGTGGTTTAAATTACATACAGCAAACCATAGCTTTACACCAACAGTCTCCTGTGAGAAGCAGCCTTATGGAAGTGGTGAGAGCCCTCTATGGCAACTACACATTACCATTATTCATGCCCATTCAGTCTTCCGTGTAATATCTGCGCAGTCTACCCTGCTCTGAACTGCTTGTGATGTAATCCTCAGGATATGGTGCATTAATCTAACTTGCAGAGCTGATAACATTACTTTTGTGCAGTTCAGTTCTACTGTCGGCTTACAATAGGCATCATTGATCTTGACATGTGTGCTAGCAACAGCTGTGACCCTGGCTCTAAGGAGTGGTAATAATAGAGGCGCCTACTCTAACCTCACTCCCGAGAGTCTATGGACAGTTGTATGCATGCAGCTTGTGTGTACGTGTTGTGTGGGTGACACAGCCAGCTGTGTATGCTGTAGGTTGTTTATACACTACACCTAATGTGACTCATTTTATGTGAAGTGATGGGTTGTTTTACTTAGCAGAATTGAATAAAGGCATGGGGGTTGATTCACTAAACCGTGCTATGAGAAAAAGCACGCCTTATCAGAGATAGCACACCTTATAAAAGATAACACGCCTTATCAAAGTTAACCTGCCTTATCAGCGTAGCATAGCGAGCGCTAGGAACGTATGCCTGCTAATTGGCAATGGTACTCATCCTGCCCTGGGCCCCTGCAGGTTCGTATCGCTCGCTATACTACGCTGATAAGGCGTGTTAACTTTGATAAGGTGTCTTATCCTTGATAAGGCATGCTATCTCTGATAAGGCATGCTATCTCTGATAGGGCATGTGTAATGGATTGCGGAGACGCCACCGCGCAGTCTGGCAGCGGGGCGGCTGTCTCCGCATTCAGGCCGGCAGTTTCCACACACCAGCATGCGTCTGGTGTGTCTGAGCCTAGTAGTGCACACAGATGGACAGCTACGCGCACGCGCACTAGGAGGCAGGACCTTTATGCCAATAGGAGAGGGATCAGCTGATCAGGATGATCAGCTGATCCCAGCGTAGTAGGTGATTGGCTGAGTGGGGCTGGGCGGCGCTGAGGAGCGCTGCTCTATGTATACTTCTTGCCTGTCAGTTGCTGGTTGTCTGCCGTTGCGAATACTTACTTGTGAGCACTCAGACCAGTCAGATCCCACAGTGTGTTAGAACCAGGAGGACCTGGGAATTTACTCTTAGCCAGAATACGTTTGTGTTATATGTTAGACCAGTTCCAGAGTGTTGAGACCACGGACCTCACACCAAAGCTTAGGGATACTGTGTCATTGCTGTGTTATACTTTAGACCAGTTCCAGGGTGTTGAGACCATGGACCTCACACCCAAGCTTAGGGATACCTGCCCCTCAGGTGGCTCTTGGCCGAGTCTCTTATATCTCCCACTCCTTGGGAGATAGCCTCCAGTTCATCCTATACATTAACTCATTAGGTGTCCAGAGGTTAGTCATACTTGTATTATTGGTGATTCTGCAGATCATCCATAATCGAGTATACATCTGTATTGTTGATGATTCTGCAGATCATCAACAATCAGATTCTCTCTGTGTGCTGACACCAATCGTTACAGAACAGCAGACCTGAAAAACAAAATGGACGCACTTAACAGCCGTCTTGATGCACTCACCACCTCGGTGGAGAATTTCATCAGGGTGCTGGACGGTCATCAGACCCAGATCACAGCATTGTCTGGGTCCATACATGTCCTTCAGACGGCTGTAAACACATTGTGATCCCCTTCAGTTACAGACTCACGCATTTCTTTACCCGAAAGGTTTTCTGGTCATAGATCTGACTTTCAGAACTTTAAGAATCGAGTAATGTCGTATTTTGAACTGAGACCCAATTCGTCAGGAACTGAGGCACAGAGAATTACATTCATTAAGACCCTTCTGTCAGGAGATTCTCAAACTTGGGGATATAGCCTGCAGGTAAGGCATGAGGGTTTAACGTCTGTGGAAGAATTTTTTAAAGCCATGGCCATAATTTATGATGATCCGGACATTGCCTCCACTGCTGAGCGGAAGCTTAAGACCTTGCGTCAAGGCAAGGATCCGGTAGAAGTCTATGCAGCTGAATTCAGGAAGTGGTCTGTGTCAGCTAGGTTGGGGTCTTTTGCACTGTTAGACTGTTTTTTATCAGGGTTGTCAGACGCAGTCTCGGATTTGATGTTGGGACACCCTAAACCAAAGACTATTGATGAGGCAATCGCTTTAGCAGTACGGGTTGACCGCCGTTTACGGTATCAGAAACAAACCCGTGGTAAGAACACTGTAAGATATGTCTTCTACGCCTCTCCTCCACCCGTCTCACCTCCGCCAGAGCCAATGCAAATTGGACAGTCCAAATTGACACGGGTGGAGAGGAATCGCAGGAAAACAGAACAGCTCTGTTTATACTGTGCAGAGGAGGGTCATAAGGTGCAGAATTGTCCCAAGAAGTCGGGAAACGCTGCCGCCTAGGTGTAGTCAGAGGTAATACCCTAGGCGCGCAGTCTTTACCTCTAAACAACAATCGTTTGCTCCTTCCCTGTTCGGTCATATGGGAGGGCCAGACTGTTACCACTGAAGCTTTCATAGACTCTGGTTCAGCAGCTAACTTTATAGATTACGAGTTTGCAAAAAAATTGGGGATTCCTATACTCCCATTGGACAAACAGGTTTTGGTCACTGCTGTAGATGACTCTCCTCTGACATCCCCTGTCTCGAACCCCGAATTTGAGGTTCAGTGTTGAGGTGCTACATAAGGAGAATCTGCAATTTCTAGTCCTGCGAATGGCAACCTCCACCGTCATTCTTGGCATGCCATGGTTACAACTTCACGCCCCTCAGATAGATTGGGTTTCAGGTCAGCTAATGAGCTGGTCTACCCATTGTTATCATAATTGTTTAGCGAAAGTAACCATGGGGAACACCAAGATTCAGATCAAAGGTGTGTCAAAGCAATACGCAGAATTTGCTGACGTGTTCTGTCCTAAATCAGCAGATAAACTTCCCCCCACCGTACCTTCGATTGTCCCATCGATTTGAGATCTGGTTGTATGCCTCCCAGGGGTCACCTCTATAATCTGTCTGGGCCTGAGAAACTAGCTATGCAGGAATACATCAGAGAAAACTTGGCTAAGGGGTTCATCCGTCCCTCTCATTCACCAGCGGGGGCAGGGTTCTTTTTTGTAAAGAAAAAAGATGGAGGCCTTCACCCCTGCATTGATTATCGAGGCTTAAACAAGATCACAGTGAAAAATTGTTATCCTTTACCCTTGATTGACGATTTATTCACTCAGGTTACCAACGCCAAGATTTTCTCAAAGCTAGATCTGAGAGGTGCTTACAACCTAGTTCGTATAAGGGATGGTGACGAATGGAAGACGGCCTTTAACACGCCCGACGGGCATTACGAGTATCTGGTGATGCCCTTCGGGTTGTGTAATGCTCCGGCCGTCTTCCAGGAGTTGATTAATGAGGTATTCAGGGAGGTGTTGGGGAAGTTCGTCTTGGTCTATCTGGACGATATACTGATTTTTTCATCCAATCTCTCGGAACACCGCAAGCATGTTAAGTTTGTTCTAGAGAAGTTAAAGGATACCACAGCCCAAAGGCTGTGGTAAAATCAAAGTTGCAATGTGGAGGGAAAGAAAGATACATACTTACCGCTTCCCTCGTTCCCTGCCGATGGGTCCCGCTCATCTGTTACAGCTCCCGGTACCGACCCGACTCTCCTGACCCTTCACCCGGACATACTGTGCTGCGCATGCGCAGTATGTCACTATACTCTTCGCATCTGCCGTCGCATCGTGACGGCAGAAGTACGGACACTCCCCCGCCTCCTCCTCTCCCAGCGTGTGCGCTGCAATCTAAAGCTAGCGTGACATGCTGGCTGGAGTTCGCACTGGGACAATCGATGTGGAGAGAGCGGAGGGGGAATAAGTTAAAAAAAACCACACTGCCGGCTGGAGGGAGGGAGCGAGTGAGGGAGGGAGCGAGTGAGTGGGCGGGCGAGTGGGCGGCGAGCAGGCAGCGGCAGTACAGCCCAAGCATACTGTACATAGATGCAATGACATCTATGGTACAGCAAGAAAATTATCCCCACATTTATCTCTGCATATGTGCATATATATATATATATGTATACGTATATACATGCACATATGCAGAGATAAATGTGGGGATAATTTTCTTGCTATACCATAGATGTCATTGCATCTATGTACAGAATGCTTGGGCTGTACTGCCGCTGCCTGCTCGCCGCCCACTCGCTGCCTGCCCGCCCACTCGCCCGCCCACTCACTCGCTCCCTCCCTCCCTCACTCGCTCCCTCCAGCCGGCAGTGTGGTTTTTTTTAACTTATTCCCCCCTCCGCTCTCTCCACATCGATTGTCCCAGTGCAAACTCCAGCTAGCATGTCACGCTAGCTTTAGATTGGAGCGCACACGCTGGGAGAGGAGGAGGCGGGGGAGTGTCCGTACTTCTGCCGTCACGATGCGACGGCAGAAGCGAAGAGTATAGTGACATACTGCGCATGCGCAGCACAGTATGTCCGGGTGAAGGGTCAGGAGAGTCGGGTCGGTACCGGGAGCTGTAACAGATGAGCGGGACCCATCGGCAGGGAATGAGGGAAGCGGTAAGTATGTATCTTTCTTTCCCTCCACATTGCAACTTTGACTTTACCACAGCCTTTGGGCTGTGGTATCCTTTAAGACAGAATCTGCTTTATGCCAAATTAGAGAAATGCCTCTTCGAAGTGACCTCAGTTGCCTTCTTGGGGTACATTATCTTTACATCTGGCCTCTCCATGGATCCAGGGAAGGTTTCTGCTGTCCTGGAGTGGCCTCAGCTTGTAGGACTGAAGGCACTCCAGAGATTTCTGGGTTTTGCCAACTACTACAGGAGGTTCATAAAGGGGTACTCTACCATAGTCTCGCCCCTCACCAGTCTCACCAAGAAAGGGGCTGATACTCACCACTGGTCAGCAGAGGCCCATGCTGCTTTTTCTACACTGAAAAAAAGTGTTCTGTTCCACACCTATATTGAGACATGTTGATGTCACCTTTCCCTTTATTGTGGAGGTTGATGCTTCAGAGGTGGGGGTGGGAGCTGTATTATCTCAGAGATCAGGCTTGCAGGGCAAACTCCACCCATGTGCCTACTTTTCTCGTAGGTTTTCACCCGCAGAGAAAAACTACGACATAGGCAATCGGGAGCTTTTAGCCATCAAATTAGCTTTTGAGGAATGGCGACACTGGCTAGAAGGTGCAGAACACACCATCACAGTTTACACAGATCATAAGAATTTGGAGTACATCGAGGGTGCCAAGAGACTTAGCCCCCGTCAGGCCCGGTGGTCCCTGTTCTTTGCAAGATTCAGATTTGTAATTGCGTATACCCCTGGTAGTAAAAACATCAAGGCCGACGCCTTGTCCAGGTGTTTCGAGCCCGAGACAGTACAACCCTCAGCCCCTGAGACCATTCTACCTCAGAAGGTGGTGCTGGCAGCCACTGAGACCTGGAAGGATTGGACAGTCACTCTGAGTCCTTACCAACAGGATGTTCCTGAGGAAAAGCCTGATGGGGTCATGTTTGTGCCACTGCCTTTCCGTCTCCAACTCTTGCAACAGTTTAATTCCCACAAGAATGCTGGTCATCCCGGGGCCACCAGGACTCAGGATTTGCTGGCCAGATGTGCTTGGTGGCCTAAGTTGGCAACAGATTGTAAGGAGTTTGTAAGAGAGTGTGCAGTGTGTGCTAGGAGCAAACCCTCTCATCAGGCCCCTGTTGATACTTTACAACCCTTGCCATTCCCAAGTGAACAATGGACCCATGTGTCCATGGATTTTGTGGGTGAACTCCCCAGGTCTGAGGGCAAGACAGTCATTTGGGTGGTAGTGGACAGATTCAGTAAGATGGCTCATTTTGTTCCTTTGAAAGGACTCCCCTCGGCCCAGGAATTGGCTGATCTCTTCATCCAGCACATTTTTCCGGCTGCATGGCATTCCGGAAAATATAGTGTCAGATCGGGGAGTCCAATTTGTTTCTAAGTTTTGGAGAGCCTTTTGCCATCAGCTGGATATGGACCTTGCATTCTCATCAGGCTACCACCCACAGACCAATGGCCAGACTGAGAGAGTTAACCAATCCCGAGAACAGTTTCTTAAATGTTATGTTGCAGATGCACAATCTGATTGGGTGAAGTTTTTGCCATTCGCAGAATTTGCGCACAACAACCTGAAAAGCTACTCTTCAGGATTTTCCCCATTTCAGGTAGCCTCGGGAAGATCACCTAAGTTTGCTCCATTGCCGGTGGCATCTACTCCATTCCCAGCTCTGGAGGATTGGCAGAGAGCTTTAAAGGAGATTTGGGGAATGGTTAAGAGAAACCTGTGGAAAGCTTTCCAGACCCAGAAAAGACAGGCAGATAAAGGGTGGGCCGTAGAGTGGAAGTTCTCTCCAGGAGACTTGGTGTGGGTGTCCACTCGACATTTGGCCTTGAAGCAGCTGTCACCCAAACTGGGTCCTAGATTTATAGGACCATTCCCAGTGTCCAAGAAAATTAATACTGTCACTTACGCAATTGATCTCCTAGCCAGTATGAGTGGTGTGAGATCATTCCATGTGTCTCTATTGAAGCCAGCAGTGCACGTGGATTCCTGCCAATCTCCTCTGCCTACCTGTCTCTCATCCGCTGGATTACTGTTGTATTTCTCGCCCGGGCCCCTCCCTCGTGCGTCCATGCAAGTGATGCTATGCGGATGGGCGGTGTCTGATGCTGTGATTGGTGTTAGTTAGGTTAAAGGTTGGAGAGCATGACGTTGCAGCAGCCACACCCCTTGAGAAAGCCGGAAGCTGGCGAAACGTCGGGGAGAGCTGCTCGCCTCATGCATGGGACGCCATGCCGCCCCGACCACCGCCATCACTCACGGAGATCCGCTCCAACGGTCTCTATCCACCCGTCCATGCGGACACACTGATGGACACTAATGAGCAATTTGAGCTCTGATGCTACTAGCTACACACGCGGACTGCATCATACCACGCAAGTAGAAAGCACTTTGATACGCTGATATCACTGCCTTCCTGAACTGAAGAGGCCTTCTCTGCAATTGGTGAGACAAGCTTTATCATATCTGTTATGCATCTGAGTTATGGAGTCGATGGCGTGTGTGGAGGCCATATATGACTTATCACTGTGATCTGGTTGAGGCTGCTGACTGCTGTCATATTGCCTACTGTTGCTGGACATTCGCACCATCTTGTTGGATGCACATGTTGCTTCACTAATCCTGCTTGACCATTGCAGTGACTGTTCATGCACACAATAATCCAGTCCATTGGAGGGAACAGTGTATATAACAGTTACAACTTGCTGCATGCCAATCCTGCTTATCCTTGTGTCTCCCCTTCCTGTCATGTCATGGCAAAGACTAACCTTGACAGCTACACCCACTGCTGCTAAACTGTGCTAAGATTGGTACATACAGTAGTTGCCGGCGTGTGATTGGTGTGTCAGTGTGGTTGCGGTTGTGTCGTGGCGGGGTGGCCATCCCATGTGCTTTTTATGTGCTTTTATAATATTATATTTCCACAATATTTCCACTTTTTCAACAATCAATAAAATTAGATATATTTGAGATATTGAGTTTTGTGTTACATATTGGTTAGGTAGTACATGCTCCACCACGTATTTACACGGCCCCAATTGTGATTATTGCACGTGGATTCCTCTCACCCCCCCGTGTTGGTTGATGACCAACCAGAATATGAGATTGAAAGGATTCTGGATTCTCGCTTAGTGCAGGATTCTGTGCAGTATCTGGTCCACTGGAAAGGATATGGCGTGGAGGAAAGAACTTGGGTGCCAGATTCTCGCATGCATGCGGAGGAATTAAAGAGAGAATTTCATGACTCACATCCTTGGAAGCCTGGTGGGAAGTGTCCGGAGTCCACTCCTCAGGAGGGGGTAATGTAATGGATTGCGAAGACGCCGCCGCGCAGTCTGGCAGCGGGGCGGCTGTCTCCGCATTCAGGCCGGCGGTTTCCGCACAGCAGCATGCGTCTGGTGTGTCTGAGCCTAGTAGTGCACACAGATGGAGAGCAACGCGCGCGCGCGCTAGGAGGCAGGACCAGTTCCAGGGTGTTGAGACCACGGACCTCACACCCAAGCTTAGGGATATTGTGTCATTGCTGTGTTATACTTTAGACCAGTTCCAGGGTGTTGAGACCACGGACCTCACACCCAAGCTTAGGGATACTGTGTCATTGCTGTGTTATACTTTATACCAGTTCCAGGGTGTTGTGACAAAGGACCTCACACCCAAGCTTAGGGATACTGTGTCATTGCTGTGTTATACTTTAGACCAATTCCAGGGTGTTGTGACCAAGGACCTCACACCCAAGCTTAGGGACTCTGTGTCATCACTGTGTTATACTCTAGACTAGTTCCCAGGTGTCGAGATCAAGGAGCTCACACCCCAGTCTAGGACTCTGTTATATTTATATTTATATTTATATTTTAATGACTATTTGCTCTGTCGACCTTTCTCTTGCTTTCTGATTCGGTACCTCTGCATATCTGTCTACCTGTTGCCAGACCCGGCCTGTACCGGTTACCGAATCAGTCTTCTGTCTCTGTACCTCATCTGCTCGTGTGTTGCCGACCTGGCCTGCCCGACTATCCTAGCTGTCACTCTCCCTGAGTGCTCAGTCTATCAGTATTAGCAGTGACACCATTCCATCAGGTGTCAGCTGCAACCAGGACTTCCGCTCCTCATTAGGCCTGATAGCAGCCAGTGGTCCTTCCCTCTGGCTGCAGTACAGTTCACCGTCTAATACTGTTATCCCTGGTTACCAGGTCCTCACTATCAAGAGATAGTTTCTGCACTGCCCAGGGCCACCTGCCCCTCAGGTGGCTCTTGGCCGAGTCTCTTATATCTCCCGCTCCTCGGGAGATAGCCTCCAGTTCATCCTATAGATTAACTCATTAGGTGTCCAGAGGTTAGTCATACTTGTATTATTGGTGATTCTGCAGATCATCAATAATCGAGTATACATCTGTATTGTTGATGATTCTGCAGATCATCTACAATCAGATTCTCTCTGTGTGCTGAAACCGATCGTTACAGCATGCTATTTGTCATATCACGGTTTAGTGAATTAACCCCATTGTGTTTTAGGGAGACTGGTGTGCAGCTATGGCTTGCTGTATGTGCAGTATGAACCCTCATGTGGACTTGCTATATCTTGCAGTTTGTGGATTCTAAAAGATATTTGTGATGGACGTATGGGACTTCCCCGCCTTGTCCCCCTTTTATCCTTCTGTAGGACATGCTTTCTGGATTGCATGGACACTTTTGGTGCCCGACTCTGGATGAGGAAATTTTTTATTATTTCTGAACACTTTTAAAAACTTGCATACATTTGCATGGACTGGTATTTGTTTGCAATTTTTTGGACTTTATAATTGTTTTTGCTTTATAATTGTCATACAAGTAAAAATGGAAAGGCAGGGACTTCCTATCGAGATACCTGCTGTTTGATTAACCTTTGAAGGATCACATAATAGAGGTGCATTCTCTTGCATGATATAGCATATGGGCTTGATTCACAAAAGAGTGCTAACTGATAGCGCGGCCGTTTTTGCGTGAATGTTTGCGTTTCACGCGATCGTGAATTTTCATGCGAAACAATAATGTTTTTGCGCGCAAACACACATTTCCACGCGCAAACAATATTGGTGTCGCGCAAAAATTCGTGAAACGCAAAAATTTGCATGAAATTCGCACAAAAACGGCCATGCTATCAGTTAGCACTCTTTTGTGAATCAAGCCCTTAAAGTTTTTTTTTTAAATACAGTGAGAGTCTGGATTCTGGTTGAAGGTATTTTGGACCATTCCTCTTTACATAACATCTCTAATTCATTCAGGTGTGATGGCTTCCGAGCATTGGCAGCTCTCTTTAACTCACACCACAGATTTTCAATTATATTCAGGTCTGGGGACTGAGATGGCCATTCCAGAACGCTGTATTTGTTCCTCTGCATGAATGCCTTAGTGGATTTTAAGCAGTGTTTAGGGTCATTGTCTTGTTAAAAGATCCAGTCCCGGTGCAGCTTCAGCTTTGTCACTGATTCCTGGACATTGGTCTCCAGAATCTGCTAATATTGAGTGGAATCCATGCATCTCTCAACTTTGACAAGATTCCCAGTCCCTGCACTGGCCACACAGCCCCACAGCATGATGGAACCACCACCATATTTTACTGTAGGCAGCAGGTGTTTTTCTTCGAATGCTGTGTTCTTTTTCCTCCTTATGCCCAAATAACTCAATTTTAGTTTCACCAGTCCACAGCACCTTATTTCAAAATGAAGCTGGCTTGTCCAAATGTGCTTTAGCATACCTCAAGCGGCTCTGTTTGTGCTGTGGGCAGAGAAAAGGCTTCCTCTGCATCACTCTTGCATACAGCATCTCCTTGAGTAAAGTGCGCCAAATGGTTGAATGATGCATAGTGACTCCATCTGCAGCAAGATGATGTTGTAGGTCTTTGGTGCTGGTCTGTGGGTTGACTCTGACTGTTCTTACCATTCGTCACTTCTGTCTATCCGAGATTTTTCTTGGTCTGCCACTTCAAGCCTTAACTTGAACTGAGCCTGGGGTCTTCCATTTCCTTAATATGCTCCTAACTGTGGAAACAGACAGCTGAAACAGCTTTCTGTATTCTTCCTGTAAACTATGATGGTGAACAATCTTTGTCTTCAGGTCATTTGAGAGTTGTTTTGAGACCCCCATGTTGCTACTCTGCAGAGAAAATTAAAAGAGGAGGGAAACTTACAATTGACCCCCTTGAATACTCTTTCTCATAATTGAATTCACCTGTGTATGTAGGTCAGGGGTCACCGAGCTTACCAAGCCCATTTGAGTTCCAATAATTAGTTCTAAAGGTTTTGAAATCAATAAAATGACAACAGTGCCCAAATTTTTGCACCTGATTTTTTTTTATTTAAAGGGAACTAGAGACTAGTGTTGGGCGAACACCTGGATGTTCGGGTTCGGGAAAGTTCACCGAACATGACCGCGATGTTCGGCATGTTCGGGCCGAACCCCGAACTCCCCGAACATCCCGCTTTTGGGGGCCCTATGGGGTCGCAGGCATAAGGGGTGAGCATGCCCCGATCGCGGGGGGGGGTCGGAAATTCCCCCCACCCCCTCCGCTAGCGCTCCCCCCTCTGCCCGCTTCCCTATACAAAAGTTTAAGGAAAGTACCGGTGGTAGTGGATGGCCTGGCAGTGGCACTGTGGAGTGAGGAGGAGGAGTCCGGAGAGTGACGCGTTGAGGAAGGCCGGGCAGCGGGCGGTTCAGCGGTAGTACCCTTGTGGTACTTCCGCCCTTTCTCTGACCTCACGCCCGCTGCCCGGCCTCCCTCAGCGCGTCACTCTCCGGACTCCTCCTCCTTACTCCACAGTGCCACTGCCAGGCCATCCACTACCACCGGTACTTTCCTTAAACTTTTGTATGGGGAAGCGGGCAGAGGGGGGAGCGCTAGTGGAGGGGGTGGGGGGAATTTCCGACCCCCCCCCCCCCGCGATCGGGGCATGCTCCCCCCTTATGCCTGCGACCCCATAGGGGGGCCGTATTCGGCCGAACAGGGCCCTGTTCGGCCGAACAGGGGCCCTGTTCGGCCAGGTTCGGCCAGGAATTGAGCCGTTCGGGCGAACGCGAACAGTTTAGCCGAACACCACCAGGTGTTTGGCCGAACTCCAACATCACCCGAACAGGGTGATGTTCTGCAGAACCCGAACAGTGGCGAACACTGTTCGCCCAACACTACTAGAGATGCCAGACATAGCAAAAGAAAAAAATATTTCATACATACCTGGGGCTTCTTCCAGCCCCATAAGCCTGGATCGCTCCCATGCCGCCATCCTCCACTTCCTAAATCCGCCGGTACCAGGTCCCGTCACTTCCGGTGGGCACGGGCAATTGTCCACATCACAGGGGCTCCCAGCATACCCTTACGCGTGCGGCTGCGCAGTATGCAGCCGCATGCATAATGGTATGCTGGGAACCCCTGTGATACGGCCAATTGGCCGCGTGCTGACGACGAGTGGCCGAAACTACAGGACCCGGAACTGGCTGATATAGGAAGTGGAGGACGGCGGCGTGGGAGCGATCCGTGCGTATGGGGCTGGAGGAAGCCCTAGGTATGTATACAATCTTTTTCCTGGCGTCTCTGGTTCCCTTTAAACAATTATTGTGCACTTTCTGTAAATCCAATAAACTTAATTTCACTTCTCAAATATCACTTTGTGTGTCTCCTATATGATGTATTTAACTGACATTTTTTATCGTAACAACCAACGATTTATACAGGAAAATCATGACGATTAACAAGGTTGCACAAACTTTTGCATCCCACTGTATATGTTTATTGGCTGCGCTTATTCATGCACAGCAAGATTAGTATGGCGCTATGGCAAATTGGCAATAGACCTCCCTTTTTTTGTTTTTGAATATGATGCATTAACATCTGTGCTGGTGTCTTAAATAGACATATGAGCTTCTTTACACCGTGTCCTTTTAAGTGTGCAACTTGCTATTGTGTAATACTGTGGCAGCACTCAGCGATGATCGTAATCAGCAAAATTATGATTTCTCTAAAATTTGCATAATTTTTCACAATTACGCGTTTACGTAATTACGATTTGCAAACTCAATTGATTTCATAGTCATTCATAATTTTGTGAAAAATGTGCATCATTTTTGCAAAATTTTGCATAATTTTGTGCCGACTTTGGAGGTTAATTAAAGGAAAACCCCCATACATGCTATTGACACCAAAATTGCTACCTATGTTAACCCCCCTGGCGTTCAATTTCCCCAGGATTTACGTTCAAAAAGTGTTTCAATTAATTTCCAATAATTTTCAACCAATTTTTTTTTTTTTTTGCAATCAATTTTTTTTTTGTTATTAAATTTAATACAGGTTATTGTATTGAATTCAATTTATAAAAAAAAGTGTTTTCTGCAAGATGTTGATGATGCTGTGTGACCCTGGTGTCATCAACGCCGATCAACAGGGGACATGTGCAGATGTGCAGCCAGGTATAGTTAGCCAGATGTATAGCCAGATGTATAGGGAGCCAGATGTGCAGCCAGGTATAGTTAGCCAGATGTATAGCCAGGTATATAGTGAGCCAGGTGTTTAGCCAGATTTATAGGTAGCCAGATGCCCCACCCTCCCGATCCTCTCCCCCCCTCCTAGCACATCTGTGCTACCTCAGCGTGCAGAACAAGCATCCAGCCACCCTAGGGAATCCCTGGGCAGCCAGCGGGGCGGAGAATATGTGGGGGCTCTCCCTTGTATGCGGAGGCTGTGCGGGGGGGATACCCCTTCTATGGTGGCTGTGCGGGTGGGGATCCCCCTCTGTGCAAGCAGGGGAACCCCCTTCTATGGCGGCTGTGTGGGTGGCCTATCCCCCTCCTCCCCCTCCCTCCTGATCTCCCCCCATCTCAGTTCTCCCCCAGTCTCATTCTCTGTACAGTTACATTACGAGACTTGGCGACGTCACCAAGTCTCGTACTGTAACTGTACAGAGAATGAGACTTCAGAGATGGAGGAGGGTGTGCGCAGCAGCTGTCGCTGGAGAAAGCCCTTGGGTGAGTAGATCTATTTACTCAATGGGCTGAGACAGGGGGGAGATCGGGAGGGAGGGGGGAGTAGGGGGATAGGCCACCAACACAGCCGCCACAGAAGGGGGATCCCCCCGCCCGCTCAGAGGGGGATCCCCGCCCGCACAGCCACCATAGAAGGGGAATCCCCCCGCCTGCACAGAGGGGGATCCCCTGCCCGCACAGCCATCATAGAAGGGGTTCCCCCCACCCGCACAGAGGTGGATCCCCACCTCCACAGCCGCTATAGAAGGGGATTCCCCCCACCCGCACAGAGGGGGATCCCCGCCCGCACAGCCACCATAGAAGGGGGTTCCCCCTGCCCGCACAGAGGGGGATCCCCACCTGCACAGCCTCCGCATACAAGGGGGAACCCCCGCACATTCTCTTCCCCGCTGGCTGCCCAGGGATTCCCTAGGGTGGCTGGATGCTTGTTCTGCACGCTGGGGTAGCACAGATCGCTACCCACAGCATGCAGTCAGGCATCCAGCCATCCTGGGGAATCCCTCTGATGAGGAAAAAATGCAGCCGGCGGGGCAGAGAAACAGCAAATCTCCCTGTCAGCATAGACAAGCTCAGCTTGTCATTACAGTTTTTTGCAAGTTTTTGCTGGACGAGATCAGCTCGTCCATACCACCAGGGTGGTTAAAGGGAATAGTGGGTACAAGGGAAAGAAAGAATTTTCCAAATAGACCATATAGTTTTTGAGAAAATCAATTTAAAAAAGCAAAGAAAAAATTGTTTTTAACCTGGGAAAAATGACAGTTTAAAGGATACCCGAAGTGACATGTGACATGATGAGATAGACGTGTATGTACAGTGCCAAGCACACATACAACTATGCTGTGTTCCTTTTTTTCTTTCTCTGTCTGAAAGAGCTAAATATATATCAGGTATGTAAGTGGCTGACTCAGTCCTGACTCAGACAGGAAGTGACTACAGTGTGATAATGATAAGTTAAATTACTGAAAAATGACTGAAAAACGTATGTTATTGGTTTAGCCATATCCATAATAATAAATGTAACCCTTGTATCATATCATCATGTATTAAGGCCCCTACACACTCAACCAAACCATCCGATTGTCATCTGATTTTGATCTATTTTTACAAGCCATGTGTCACAGATTCGGTAGCGCCACCTGCGCAATCACACGAAATCAAGCACACAAAGCATGATTTTGAGTATTCATTTAAGTCTTAGCCTTTTTTTTTTTTTGAACAGTGTTTCCTTCAGCCCAGGCTTCTGCTATGAAGGAAGTGATTGTTTGTTTAGTCTTACCTAGAGAGAGGGCAATCAACCCTAATGCAGATCCACCTCACATTTCTTGTTCCTACTTAATAGAGACACTCATAGATAGCCAGAAAACCAGATCACTGGTCATAAATTTCTGGCTGTCCATAACTACGATCCTCCATGTACTCTGACATGGAGGAGGTTGAAATCTCTGCAAAGAGTCTAGCGTTTCCTGAAAGAACTTTACCATAACCATTTTTATTATATTGTTATAATTTGCTATCTCTAGAAAGAATGTTGAATTAACCCTTTTTCTACAGGGTTAGCTAGAGTTAGATTTGCATATTTGTATGCTAATTAGAAATGGACCAAACAATTCTGGCAGTGAATTCTTCGCAGTAAACCAGTGGTATTCGAAATTCATGTTCAACACAAATTCCTATCAAAAACAATTTGTGTTCACATTTTTCCCATAGGCCTCAATTCACGGAGCATTATCAAACGTTTATCAAACACTTTATCAAACGTTAGTGAATTCAAAATGAGATTTTACCCATGAGGTAAATTATCAAAGGTGTTATATATTTATTGATTGTTTTACCGATAAAACGTTCAACAAATATATAACACCTTAGTGAATTCAAAATGAGATTTTACCCATGAGGTAAATTATCAAACGTTTGATAAACGTTTGATAATGCTCCGTGAATTGAGGCCATAGTCTTTAATGGCAGGGGTGCAGCCACCAACTTAAGTGGTTAATAGAAAAGTCGCCTTACGTGCTAGAAACATCAAATTTTCAGGGTATGTGGGGGTAAACAGTGGCTACAAGAGATTTTTTTTTTCAAAAAGACCTTATAGTTTTTGAGAAAATTGATTTTAAAGTTTCATAGGAAAAAAGAATACATTTCAATTCTTTAAATGACAGATAATGTAGAAAATGCTTTGGCCAGGGATCACTATACAGCTGCAATATAACTGTATAAAAATTCCTGGCAACGTTACCTAATTTTTTAAACTTTTTTTAATGTTCAGAGTGTGGGAAATAAAACAAATTGATGTGGGCTCCCCCTCTTGAGCCTCTTTAACCCCTTTTCCCCCATGCACACTGGGATAGCTTGAATGCGGAGTCCCGGCTGAGTGGGACTTTGCACCCTGTGCTATACCAGCCTACATGGTTCATGGTATGGGTAGGCTCCAGGGCAAAGCCTTCCCCTCTCCGGAGCCCTTTTCCAGTCCATGGACAAGGGGCTCTTCTTCACCTCCGGTGCCCCAGGAGGAGGTGGGAGTTGACGACGCCATGGGAGGTTCATGGTGACATCTGGGAGTCCCCTTTAGAAGGGGTACCCCCAGATGCCTGTTCCCCCTCCCAGGAGAATTGAGTATACAGGTACAAAGTACCCCTTAGCCACTTCCACAAAAAAAAGTAATTTCCCACACTCTGAACATTATTATGTATTTTTTTTTAACTTTTTTTTTAATGTTCAGAGGGTGGGAAATAAAAAAAAATGATGTGGGGTCCCCCCTCCTGATCCTCTTTAACCTCTAGTCCCCCATTCAGGCTGGGGTAGCTAAAATGTGAGTCCCAGCCAAGTGGGGCTTTGCACCCTGAGCTAAACCAGCCCGCATGGTCCATGGTATGGGGTGCTCCGGAGGAGAGGGGCAGCCAACCCTTCCCCTCTCCCCCGGAGCCCTTGTCCAATCTATGGACAACGGGCTCTTCCCCACCCCTGGTGCTCCAGGGATGGGTTCATGGTGGCATCTGGGAGTCCTCTTTAAGAAGAGGACCCCCAGATGCCCACTCCTCCCAGGAAAAATAAGTATAGGGGTATAAAGTACCCTTTACCCATTTCCCCAAAGTATTAAGTGAAATAAAAACACAACCACGAGAAATATCCTTTATTATTCTTAACTAACCAGAAATACTTACCTGTAACCTTAAGAAAATGTTCACATGCCACTATCCTCGGAATGGTCCCACGCCAATATCTTCTAATCTTGTGACCTTCTTTAACTTGATTGAAGATCTCCGCGCACCGTCGCCACTCATCGTCGCTCCTGCCGCTAGCTCTCAGCTATACTAAGTATAGCTGAGAGCGCATCCTATGCAGGCGCTTTACCGCAAGCTCCCTCTGTCCTCCCCACCCCCCCCCCACAACTGTCACCCCTACCCGTGCTGGCACCTAGTGCAGCATTACTAATACTAATGCGAATTGGTGGCAGCAACTTGATCTCTATAGGAGATTGCAGATTGTATCGATATTACGTACAGTTGAAATTGTATTGTGTGTGGACTCACCAACCAATCTAATAGGTTACTTGCAGTGCTGAATGCCTTCCGGATTCCCTTAGTGTCTGAGGCTGAATGGTAAACTGCGGCAAAGGGAACAGGAATTGGAGGGCGATGTACAGTGATTTTTCCTCATTAAACCATGGAAAAATCACCCATGAAAAACGTTACCACAGATTGCTAGTGGTTAGTGATTTTAGGTGTGACCGAGCTTTTAGTCTAGGCTGTTTAGCTACAGAGAATTCTCCTCCCCAGAACATTCTGGGAGACAAGGTATTATTTCTACAGACTTTAGAACACACAGTAAACAAACATTACACAGTGATGCACCTGCCAGCACTAAAGATGTTGACTTCTGTGATGAATTTTAGATGTAAATCAGAGTGAGGGAAGGTTGAGAAAATATTTTACAAAAAAAATAAAAAAATGTATAAATTATATTGTAAGAAAAAAAATCACTCATTAGGTTATTTTCAGTACACTTCAGTTTATCTGTTATTTGCTATAGCACACTACGTATTTTAGCATTATTGATTGACTTTTGAGCTGTTTTTATTTCGTTGAAAATTGTTTGTTCTGCTGCTATTTTCAACAAATCCCTGCAAGCCTTATAAGACACAGATATTTTACTATTTAAAAAAAGAACTTGTGAAGAAAAGACATTGATTTGTCAACAATAAACACGGTGAGGTAAATATCAAAAGGAATATAAGGAGAGTTTTGTAATTCATTTGGGTAAATAATCTGAAAAAGGAAATGTTAATATTGATTTGGTTTTAGGAGTAGAGTGTTTACTCCAAAAACAAGCAAATGTTGCAAAGTTTCCAAGTATCTGACATATCAAATTTTTAACTGACTGATTGTTGCATACGGTTATACTGATTATTTATGTGGCTGCATTTTATTAGTAAATGACCCAAATCCATGTTGTTTATTTGGTCTGACGGAAAGCATTCATATTTCCAGGAATTGGCTTAAGGCAAATATATTTTTCCTCTGAATGTGTCTGGTTAAAAATCTGAAAGAATATGAGTGAGGGTGCAATGGCTAAACCTAGAATGTATTGCCTTTGAATGTCTACTTAAGTTCATTATTACTGAAGCTCTTAACCTGATAGTAGTGTGTATTGTGCTGGATACCATAATTTGTTACTGCAAACTGTTTTAACAAAAACATCTTTTTTTCCAAGTCTGCATTTTGCCTTTTGTGAAAGTGAAATCTATTGACATCATTTGGAATAAGTGATTTTGGTGCTTCATGAAATCCCACATTGCCATGCACATTTCTATATCTGGCATCGCATTAGTGCTTTCTTATGGGGATTTGCGCCTCAGAACCCCCATATTTAAACATTAGTAGTAGGCAAAAGGGGTTTTTAGTAGTTAAAGGAATGCTTTTAGTGGAGTTTCCTAACAAAAAAAGTCAAGACTCAGAGAAGAGGCAGAAGGCCCTGGGAGGCTTCTTATCAACAGAATTAGGCAGATTTGAGGAGGTAGGTCTTTAAAAGGTGTTCCTTAAAAAAAAAGGAAATTCAGGTCTATTGTTTAAAGGCAACCTGAGGTGAGAGACATATGTAGGCATGGCTGGATTTTACTAAATAAACTGTAGGCTCATGCCTACAGGCGCCAGATGATGGAAAGGCGGCTCACTCCCCTCCCAGAGTTCCTCCTTCCCTGTGCAAAGTCCTGAGCAGAACGTAAATGAGAGGTTACCTAGTATTCCACTGATGAGATCTCCCTTCACCCTGGGGCATGTCTAACTACCTAATACTTGGGTGCACCTCTAGCTAGTTAATATTGATAGTACCTCTGGCAACCTAGTACTTCAGGGCACCTATGGTTACGTACGCCGGGCAGGGAAAGTAGGGTAGAGATGACAGCTCTGCCAGACACATGAGGTGACGTGAGGTGGGGGTTTGTGGGTTTGTGAAGGGGTAAGTCTAGGGTGCCAGACCATCTGTGTCTATAGGCTCCTGTAATGTAAGTCGGAGCCTGTATGTAGGCTGACATGTTTATTTCCATTTAAATAATGCACATCGCCTGGCTGTGCTGCTGATCCTCTGCCTCTTTTGCTTCAAGCCATAGACTCACACACACACACACACACACACACACACACACACACACACACACACACACACACACACACACACACACACACCACATACACTTGTATATATTGGGAGGTAGGGAGGGAGGTGGAGGAGGAAAAAGTGATGGATCAGAAAATAAAAAGGCTATGCAGAACTGGCCTTGCACTGTGTAGGGGCATTAAGGAGTCTATCTATGATGATAGAGGATAAAGGAGTTGCAGATATACCTGTGGAAGACAAAGTGGGTTACACTGGTGCTCTGGCCCCAGTCTTCTGGGTCCTTCACTCAGACATGGTTGCTTCTTATTTGGTCAAGTACACTTGTAACACCAAGGTTGCAAAAAAATGTTGTTGCTTTACGTGCTCATGACATATGTGGCAGATTGCAATAGTTTAATCACATGTCAGAAAATTAAATAATTCCCAGATTTCCTTTTTTATTTTTGTCACCATGCTCTTCTTTTAGGATGTTGCTTTTATCTAACATTCCCCTGCTTTTCCCCTACCCAGACTGCTGGTTCCTTACTTCATTTGATGTTCGATGTCATGCCAAGAGGCGTCACATGCTGAAGCAGGAAAATGGGCGGAGGAGCCCTTACAGAAAAATGTCGGTGCCATAGGTGCCTATAATAAAAGCAGCATTTTACGGCATGAGAAGGAACGCGCCCTTCGCCTATCAGGAAGTGCAGCCTATGAGCCACCGGCAGCATCATCAGCAGGGAACAAGCATCGAAGACCCAGAAGTGGCAGACTCTGCCCCGATCTCAGCGGAATCAGGTATATTCCTTATACTCTGATGTCTTTTCAAGCCCAATCCTGACCCCTTCTGGCTCTGCTTTCCTGTTCTGTATATTCACAGCATCACAGAGAGCTGCTAATGTAAGGGTATATTGAAAAACTTTTTTAAATCTATATTTGTTAGTCATAAGAGGTTTTTAGAAATGGTGATTTCATTTTGCACAAAGCCCACTAAATAATATGCTTTTCTGATGAACTGTGTTTTGCGTTCATTTACAATAAAAAACCACACAAAAAACGGCACACTAGAGCGGCGAAAATGCCAGGTATAGTATTTATTTAGTAAAATCTATCGGGGATATGTTTATTTTGTGCCAAAGAGTTCATCTCTGGTTTCCTTTAAGATTGAAAGGGGGTATCCAATTGAAGGGGGGTATCTTCTTATAGTATTCCCATATGATGTCTAGTAGTAACATGTCACCTCTACAAAAGTATGAATATTTTTTTGTCATATGTAGTGCAAATCCCTGTGTCTGAAATTGAAATGACTGTATCATCAGCAGAAGCCATTACTAGGTGGAGCTGCGAGAGAGGAGACAGGTCTGTGATCACTGGGAGACTCTGGATTAGGTAAGAAACTGACGCTAACCCTGCTAATTACATGGGGGGAAGGGGGG